>NW_015386892.1:546460-549787 GCF_001527695.2 Protobothrops mucrosquamatus
GAAGAAGAAGAAGAAGAAGAAGAAGAAGAAGAAGAAGAAGAAGAAGAAGAAGAAGAAGAAGAAGAAGAAGAAGAAGAAGAAGAAGAAGAAGAAGAAGAAGAAGAAGAAGAAGAAGAAGAAGAAGAAGAAGAAGAAGAAGAAGAAGAAGAAGAAGAAGAAGAAGAAGAAGAAGAAGAATGTTGGAAGGGACCTTGGAGGTCATCGAGTCCAACCCCCTGCTCAGGCAGGACCCTATATACCTATATAACCTATACCTATATAACTATAAAGGAGCCTGCCCAGCTGGTTGTAAGTTGTGAGAGTTGTAAAATATAGCCCCGCGTTAGGCCCGTCGTAAGTTTGAAAAGCCGTGAAGTCAACGGTCATAAAGGGAGGACTGCCTCTCACGGAGTAACCTCCGTCTGCTTGTGACCGGATATAATTGGGCCAGTTCTGGGGTTTGGGCGAAGGGAGCTGCTGGGGAATATTAATAAACCCACTAAACCACGGTAACACGTGTGTGAGCGGGACAAGCACAGGACGAGGCAAATACATAATAAATAAATTGTTGATAAATATGCTTACAGGAAGACGACGCCAGGCTGGGGCAAGGGGGGGGGGTAGAGATGCTTTCACGAAGGAAACCCGTGCCAAATTGCCGCTCACACAATGAAACCCTAGCCTTGAAAGAGAAAAATCAATTGATACCCCTTGGACAGAAGCAAGACAAAAGGGAGTCTGGAACTTGGAGAGCCCCCAAGAAGCAACTTAACTTCCCACCGAACCGAAGACGCAGCAAGTTCGACTCCGGTGGGGGCACACACCCCCTCCATTTTGGCTGGGACGGGTTTTCTCGTTTTGCTGGCCGGCTTCCCATCCTGGCAGCCAGGAGCTGCTAAAAAGCCAGATCCCAGCCTTTTCCTCGGCTGATGGGCCTGCCTGGCTCGCATTTCACGGTGCCCCGGTGGCAAACAAGGTCAAGATTTTGCCCCACCGGTTTTTGCAGAGGTTGTTTAAGGGGAGAAGCCATCTCCCGTAGCTACACAGCCACAACTTAAGAAAAGAGGAAACGGGCTGGGGGAGAAGCCAATTAAACCCAAGAACTTGCTCCGTTAAGCTGGCACTCGATGGCCTTAGCTTGCCATCTGGGCATCAATGTAGCCTCCCAAGAGTTGGGTCGCTTCTTAGCCAAAGGTGCCTCTCCGGTCACCTCTCCGGTCTGGTTTGGCAGCATTCCTGGCTTTTAGATTTTTCACTTCCTTTTTTGGCAATATTTGGGAAGAGGAAAACAATTCCCCTATTGGGGAATTATTCAGCTGTTGCCATAACACGGGAAGTCCAGGTTTGTTTGGTAACCCAAGTTCCTGAAAAAAGCACTTACGACCAGTTTTCACACTTATGACCATGGCAGCATCAAAGGACCAAAATTCGGACGCTTGGCAACCGACTCCTATTTAGGATCACTGCGGGGTCCCAGGATCACGTGATCCCCTTTTGCAATTTCTGACGAGCAAAGCCAACGGGGAAGTCAGTTTCACTTAACAACCGTCAGGCTAATTTAAGAACTGCAGCGATTCACTGAAATGTGGCGACAAAAGTCGCAAAGCGCAGCAAACTCCCTTAACAAATTTCTCCTTGTGCGACACAAAATCGTGGACTGAGGACTGCCTGGATTTCAAATGGATTTGGCCTTTCGTGGTGCCTTTGGCTGATTTCATTATTTCAATACACTCCGAGGTCCTTTCCAACTCTCTTATTCTATGTTCTGTGTCCAAACACTAAAAGGCCACCATTGTAGGATTAAAACGCCAAACTAGCCTGCGCAGAGAGAGTCCCAGACATTAAGGCTTATTCTCATCCAGCGAATGTTAATGGTTTTGCCCGCCGGTAATTATGGATTGGCTCTGCTACAAAAGCTCAGCGCTCAGACTGACACACTCATCTTTGTTCTGTCTCTTGCAATCTGCTGGACTAGCCGCATAACATATTCTTTGTTTTTTGTTTTTTTGTTTTTAAAAAGAGGGGAAAAACAGACCCCAGTCTCTTTGGATCAAGAGTGGAGAGCTGGAAAGCAGAGCGTCCTTCCCCATTTTTAAATCACGGGTTATTATCTTCCTGCAACGAAAGCGTCACGCCGTTAATGGATTCTGTCTTCTTTAACGTCATTGAACGAGGCAGATGGGTGTCCTGACTTAGTTTTAAGCCTCACCCGCCCAGCCACGCACATACCCAGAGGCTCAACCGTCCTAATCCTTTAAAAGGTTGTGTGTGTGTGTGTTTCTCCCTGGCTGCTAATCCAGAACACAGGAAGCCAGGCGGCTGAGAGATCCCATTTAAAAACACATTATTTGCATGAAAAACTGCCCAAGCGCTGACAGAGCGTGTGGGAAGGACAGATCCCAGGGTAGTAATTAAAAGGACAGGTGTCCAGCAGGTGACATCTCTCCTGATGGGTCTGCCTCCAGGCCCAGTTAAGGAGGGCTCCAAAACCAGGTCCTGCGTTCGTGAGTGATTAGTTGACCTGGAAACTTCGCCAGAATCAAGATTTCTGCTTTCTGCTACGGCCATGCACGAGTTTTGTTTCCTTATTCTCAGTTCATATAAACCCCTAACAGCTTTTAAGGCACCCTTTAAAGTGAGGACTTAGAAGGGGGTTCAAAACAAGAACTTACAAGTGACTTATGACCGTTTTTCACACTTACAACCGTTGCAGCAGCCTCAGGGCCACGTGATCAAAATTCAGCTTTTTTGGCTACCGACTCATAAAAAAAATGACTTATGGCCACTTCTCTCCCTTACCACCCGCCACAGCACCCCTGTGGTCACGTGATCAAAATGAACATGCTCAACAACTGACTCGTGCTTATGACGGGTTGCGGCGTCCTGGGGTCATGTGTGGTCACTGTTTGCGGGTGGGTCTCAATTCCCAGCTGGCTTCCAACAAGCAAAGTCAGTGAAAAAATCTTAACGACGGCCTTTTTCACTGATCAACTGTTGTGATTCGTTTAACAACAGTGCAAAAAAAAAAAAAAGGTCATAGAATCGGGTGGGTCTCAATTAGCAGCCACCTTGCTTAGCAACCGAAATTCTGGCCATAAGGCAAGGAGCAGGGGGTTGGACTAGAGGACCTCCAAGGTCCTTTCCAACTCTATTATTATTATTATTATTATTATTATTATTATTATTATTATTATTATTATTATTATTATTATTATTATTATTGATCATCGCACAGTCAGCCAGATGTTCGGACTGGATTTGGCATTTTTGTCTATCTATCGAGTCCTTCCCAAGGACCTGGGATAGGCAGATGTGGATGTTTGATGGTATTACAGATCTCGTCGCAGG
>NW_015386892.1:550371-553309 GCF_001527695.2 Protobothrops mucrosquamatus
ATCTATCGAGTCCTTCCCAAGGACCTGGGATAGGCAGATGTGGATGTTTGATGGTATTACAGATCTCGTCGCAGGATGGAAGCAGTTCCTAGTAAAGCAATATTATTATTATTGTTGTTGTTATTATTATTAGTGTATATGCTTTCAGATTCAAGAAGGGTGCAAGATTTAAACTTTATAACGCCAATAACAAAATATCCTGGGCTTTTCCTCCCCACTCAGCAAGACCAAAACATGCCTTAGCGAAGCTGTCCATCTCTTTTTCTCTCTCTTAATCCTGCCTCATGTTCAAGCTTTCAAACTCCAGGCACCTCTCCAGGCAGGATGTATTTCACTTGGCCACAATGCCTTCTGCTGGTTCCTAATCTCTGTTTTGCTCGCTCTCCAGCCCTTTTGTCACTGTCTTTCCTGGAAACCAAATACATCGGGCCAAACAGGGGTTCAAGTGCGATGTCCAGGCACCTGGAAGGGATCCCTTCCGCTTGAGGGACAGGAAGCAGCAGCTGTAAACGTCTGTCTTTGGTAGACAGGAAAGGGGTAAATGCTGGGTGTGCGCAGGAATGCAAATGAAAGCAATTAAGGTCTGGGGCACAAGACCGCCAGGCAGTGCACAGACCAGAGCCGTGAGGCCTTTGAGCAGGGGTCTTCAAACTTGGCCCTTTTATGACTTGTGGACTTCAACTCCCAGAATTCCTCAGCTAGGTCCACAAGTCATAAAAGGGCCAAGTTTGAAGACCCCTGCCTTTGAGTTTCTAACTTGAAAATGAAAAATAATTAGCCATTCCAGGGAGGAAATGTCGGGATCCAGCTTTGCAATTTCATCCGATTGGTCCAAAGAAGCTTTTTTTTCAAGAGGCAACTGGAATTCCTTTGACTGACTGGATGGTGGGGGGGGGGGGAATGGAAGGATTTATACTCCTTGCAGACCGCTGCTCATTTGCAGAACAAGAAAGTCCAGTTGCCTCTTGAAAAAGGCATCTTGGGGACAAGCCTGGATGACTGAGAATCTCCGTCGACGTTTAGCTAATTGTGTTTGCTGCCTTTCAAAGCCCACATTTGCAACTAGCGTGGCTAGAATGCTATTCCCTCGACTTAACGGCCAAAACTGACCTCCAAATGAAACGTTGTAAGTCAGGGACTACCTGTGTTTTGGGGAAGAGACTGGATACGCCCTCGATCCTGGATACGGACTTTGTTAGAGAAAACAGCCACAAGCCGGTTAGCCTTTAAACCCCAGCTCTAATTACAGCTGAGCTGTTGCCTTGTCAGCACTCAAACAGCAGAAGGAAAAAACTATGATTAATGTTCTGTTTGTTTATTTCCAGGCTATTTAACTAAAGGGGACACTTGAATTTGTCTTGCTAGCAGCTGAGCCGGGAACAGTCCCAAAGACAGCATGAAAACACACAACCCTTAATCAAACTCTGATAACGCAAGAGGCCCCTGAAAGCCAGGCTGGCTGTAGCGCACCTGGGTGGTTTCATCAGAGTTTCCAAAACACGTCAGAAGGGAGAAGCAGACCAGGTTAAAGTGGAAAACAGTGTCATTTACACCTGAACAGCACTTTTAATGTGGGCTTTTGAAAACCGTCTTTTCCAAACAGGAAGAAACACTGGGCAGGTAGTCCTCAACTTACAACTACTTTCTGTGGCTAAGCCGAGACATTTGTTAAGTGTGTTTTGTCCCGCTTTATGACCTTTCTCGCTACAATTGTGATCAGCTGTTGTTAGTAGCACGGTTGTTAAGTCAATCTGCCAGCTAGAGAAAACTTGGCCGTGTCCTGAAAATGCCTACCAGTGACTGATGATTTTAAATCATTTTCTTCACGTACACCCCTGGAAAAGGGCTGTTTTCCCATCACAACCAGCTCCTCCACAGAAAAGCAGCATTAACAACGCACATACACACTCAGATTGGAGCACAAGAGCCCTAACTTTCCCTTTCATAGCAAGCCACCCGGATCTTAGACACAGTAGACGGGGAACAAAAATCACCTTATTCTGTTATTAGGCAGGCAAGCGTTCCTAAACCAGCAGAATTTCTTAATTCTCCATTCCAACAAGCCTTAATGCACAACTGTTTTGCACAATCACACAAGGGCTCAACCAAAACAGGTATTCCTAGTTCCTCGTGTGATTAATCTTCTTTAAAAAAAAAAAAAAAACTACCCTACATATGTCAGTGGAATATTAATCATTTCCCATGCCTGCCTCTCCAGGTTTTCCCAACATACTTTGTGCCAGCTCAGGATTTGGCACTGCCAAAAACTAGGCTTGCAGCAAGAGTTTACTCAAGAGTAAGCGCTCTTTCTTTGGAATGGAAAGGCTGGAAAAGAAACAGAAAGCAATTAAGGCCCACTTCTCTGTATGCTGGCAAAAAGTCCCAAAGCGAAAACTTACTCAAACTGTTTTGAGCGAGTTTCATACATCAGTAAGCAGTTAAAGCTGAACTTTTTGCTCTGTGTCATAATCCTCCACACAAGTGTGTGAACACACACACACACAAATAAAACCTTCCTAAGCAATAGGGTCATGTTCTCCCTCTCCAAAAGACAGGAGTTGAGACCACACATGCAGCTTTTACTAAAACTTTCTTTCTTGGCTATCTTGGCAAACGTTTTTTTACTCTCTTCTGTGTTGAGATCTGTTTTTTTCTCTATTTTTCAGTTTTTTAATTAAAAAAAACACAACAACTTGGACTGTTTTTCCATACTATGTTTCCCATTAGTAGAGTTGCTGTTAGAAATAAGATAAACAAACTGACTAACTTTGGAAAGGCTAAAAGGCCAAGGCCGATTTAGTCCAGCTGACTGCCTCAGCATTATTGCTTTTATAACCAGGTTACTGAATTCCCCCATTCACGCAATATAAGGAAACCTGTTGAGTTTAATATCAGTTTAATCTCACTTTCCTGATTTTCTTGATTTCAGGAAAGTAGC
>NW_015386892.1:554636-598720 GCF_001527695.2 Protobothrops mucrosquamatus
CTGGACGGCGCTAAGTTGGCAGAAAGTGTCCAGCCCGGCAGGGGGCGCTAAACTAGCCTCGCCTTAACCGTGGCTTGCGGAATAAACCGCGGCAAGCTAGGAATCGCAGGTAGCGAGCCGCGATTGACTCGATCACCCAGCGTGCTGAGCCAAAGCAAACCAGGCTAATTGCAGGTCTAATGAGAGGCTGGCTTCCTGCGAAACCTGATGCAACCTGTTGGTTTAACCGGGTTAAAAAAAAAGGCTCTGCGGGCAGAGTCTGCACTAGGCTGCGAGGTAGCTGGTGAGCTTGCAACCCCGTATGTCGTCGGGATCCAGCCATGTAGTCATTTGGGGGTGCTTTTCCTTTGCAAAAAAAATTCCCCAAAAGAAAAGCTTGCAGATGCTGCCACCTGCCGACCACAGTAGTCCTTAACATTTGCAAAAAGTTATAATAAATATATATATATTTCTCACCCGCCTCGCCCCGTGTTTACCGAATGGTGGTCGAATTCCTTCTTCAAGGCCTCCCCTCCCTCCCTCCAAAGGGAAAATTCCCCCTGCCTCAGATGGCTTCCTCCCCCCCCTTTCCCTCCCCTGTACTCCTCCAATAGCAATAAAGTACCCCAAGTCCCATCAGTAAGTAACAGCAAACCGACGCTGTTTAGTAGCGGATCAATTTCTAGCTCTCTAACTTGCTACGCCAGCTTTCCAAAGTGCTGTTTCCAGCCAGGGCACGAAACCCACGTTTCACTCTGTATTCCCTTGTTGAGTTCAGATGCAATCCGTGCCCAGTCTCAGATTGGCAGTGGGTGCTATTGGCACTGGGGCTCTTCCAGCATAGATCGCCCCCTCTAACTTAAGGCACTGAATCGCAGGCTACCCTTCCCAGCACCATTGAAACGGTCAGGGTGGGTGCAATATTAGCCACGGTTAACGCACCAGCTCAGGGACCCTGATGGTGAGAACACACAGAAGAGAAGTGAACATATACACACACAACCTGCATAATCAGTCCGCCTTCTGGATTGAGAGGGCCCCTGGGGTAAGGAGGGGTAAAAAGAAGCCCTCTGGATTAAAACTGAACTCTCAACAGAGGGGGAGGGATACAACCCCCACCTCTCTCCTGTTTACAACACCGTCCTTTCAGCAGTCCCAAGAAGGTCCGGCGCCCATTTGCCCACTGATTCAGGTGAGCCTGACAGCACAAATAAATCCACAAGTGGCCTCAAGAGCTCTCACGGGGAGTACTAAACAACCAGGTGACTGCAAAGAAACACAATCCTTCCATTCCTCCCCTCTCTTCCCCATCCTGTCAGAATGAAATCTTCCATCTCCCCACCATCCTTCCAGAACTGAAGAAGCTTCTCGGATTAAAAGCGAAATGTCTTCCAAGAAATGAAATGTCTACAAGAAAACAATGAAACTCAGAGAGCGTCAAGAATCCCACAGTCCTCCTCCTCCTCCTCCTCTTCTTCTTCTTCTTCTTCTTCTTCTTCCTCCTCCTCCTCCTCCTCCTCCTCCTCCTCTCCACAAACCCCACTCTCTTCTGCCTAGTTTGGTAATGAACCATCCGCAAGAAAACAATTAGATTCAGAAAGCGCCAAGGACCCTCTCATTTCAGCCCTGAGCTACAAATATCCTCCTTTAGAGTTAGTAAGCGCTTGAAAAGGCATTTAGAGATCCTTCACTTCCCGATGGAGGGTTATATAAATCTTTTGAAAAGGCGAGCATCTAACAGCAAAATGGAGATGATTCAGCTGAGTGGGACACCGTGAGAATCCAGCCAAGGGTTTCTACACTGGGAGAAAGCACATTAATGCAATTTTCTCTGCGGATTGATTTATAAGGCTGTCTTTTGGGGACTTCTAAAGAGCCTCTACTGCTGAAGCAGGATATTTAGAGCCTGGGCTGAGGTTCTGAGATTCTCCATCCAACTCAGCTTAAAACTTGTTACAGCTTCTGGAGGCAAGTTGTCCCACTGATTAATTGTTCTCACTGTCAGGAAATTCCTCCTTAGTTCCAGGTTGCTTCTCTCTTTGGTTAGTTTCCATCCGTTGCTTCTTGTCCTGCCTTCAGGTGCTTTGGAGAATAGCTTGACCCCCCTCTTCCTTGTGGCAGCCCCTGAGATATTGGAACTCGGCTATCATGATATCCCTTCGTCCTTATTTTCATTAAACTGCTCGGCCAGTTCCTGCAACCTTTCTTCATATGTTTTAGCTTTCAGTCCCCTGATCATCTTTACTTCTCTTCTCTCTACTCTTTCTTAGAGCCTCAACATTTTTTTTCTTTCTTAGACTCTCGTTCCCAGCCTCCCCAGCCAAAAAAACAACCCAAAGAAAAAGGCTCGCCTAAAAGTCCAGCATCATCTGGTGGGTGGCCTAGACTAGAAGACCTCTGAGGTCCCCCCTCTCTAAGTTCAAGTTTCCCATTCGGGCTTCCCCCCCCCCGCAGCCTTTCTGCCCCCGTCTCCCCGTCTTTCCCCAACGCTGATTGGGTCAAAGAGGGCTGTCTTCGGCCAATCAGGCGCCTCTCCCCCCCTCCCCTCCCCGAGCCGCTGCTGGTGCGGGGGTACCCGAGGCGGCGCGGAGCTCCAGGCGCGCCTTGGCTCAGCTGGCGAGCGCGTCTTCTCTTGGAGCGAAACCTGAGCCGGGGTCCGGAGCGAGCCGGGCTCGGCTGGGGCTTTTTTTTTTGGGGGGGGGCAGCAGCGTCGTGGTTCCCGAACGGGCAGAGGAATGAGCCCGGGCTGAGCCAGTTCCCACGCTCTTCTCCTTGCGCTCTCCGCCGTCCGCCCCGTCCGACTTCGCCTCGCCGTCTTCTCGGGCTCCCCCCATGGCGGGCTCGTCGCCTCCCCCGGCTTACTCCGACCTCAAGCGGGGCCTGGAGAAGACCGGCAGCGGTGCCGAGCTCCAGCTGAACGGCGCCGAGGAGATCCCGGGCCCCGAAGAGGAAGAGGAGCCGCGCCCCGCGCCCAAAAACTACTTGTGGCTGAGCATTTTGTCCTGCTTCTGCCCTGCGTACCCCGTCAACATCGCCGCCTTCGTTTTTTCGATCCTGGTGAGTGGGGGGGGGACAGGGGCGGGGAAGCGAGGGACCCCGCTGGCACTCCGCGCCCTGCCCAAATGTTACCAGGACCTGTCCGGGACTCAGCGCCTCCTCGCCGTCGGGGGAGCCGTCCCATGCGCCTGGGCACCCCTGAAAACGGAAGCGGGAGGGGGAGGAGGAGACCCCTCCCCGGGTCCCCCCCGTGTTATCTTGCTCCCCTTCTCAAACGCCACCCTCCCCCCCCCGGTCCTCACCGTCAGCCTTTCTCCCTTCCCTTTTGAGCAAGGGCGCTTGTGCGCTTTTACGCACGAGGCGCTCCATCTGGATGTTGGGGGCTAAGCGAGGGGCAACTGCAGGGAAAGGTGGGTTTGGGGGCGCGGGGTTGGGGGCTAGGGGTCGGCCTCTCGGGGACCAAGGAGACGGGCTCTCTAGGTGCTCTGGCCTCGGGACAGGAAGAGGGAAACCCAAAGGGATCGTTTCAGGCTCAGCGCTGCCTTCCCGTTTTCGAGGCGACGGGCGCTGGTAGCCGCTGCGCGGATCCTGCCGGGTTTTGCTTAGGAATTGGTTGAAGGTGCGGATCCCGCAAGTTGCAACTTGGTCCAGGCTCTAGTATCGCAATGTGTAAACGGTTAACCGGGTTTGCGTCTCTAAAACTGGCTTCCAATCTTCTCTCCAAAATATACCCGGGGTTGGTTTGCTTGATTGCGCTTTATCAGCGTGTGGGGCTGGGCACTGGGTGCTTTTGCCCTAAATGCCCCCAGCTCAAGTCTGGAAGTGGGGTAGAAGTATTAAAATTGCAAAGGTGGGGGAATTTATAGAAGAGATCCTGAGGAATTCTCCGGACAGGAAGTCTCAAATCTCCGGGTTGCCACCAAAGGTTGAAATACTTCCATTAACCAGTTTGTATGTGGGAATTGGAGACAGCTTGAAGTTCACTTTTAACTGCTGTTGTCTGTCTCTCTCTTAGCCCTTCTTTTGCCATTTATGCTGAAAGATTCTGGAATATCAGCCTTTGGGGAAGATCCATGCCAGGACATTCTTGTGTGTTGATGAACATTTGCAAATGTAAAAAAGCGATCTTAAAATTTCAGGTCACCTAGAACCCATTTAACGTCCTTCATTTCCTCAAACATCACTTGGAAGCAAAAAAGACCAGGCTGTGCTATTTTCTTGGAAACGATAGAATACTTTGCGTTGCTTCCTTCTGTTTTGCTATGGTTTAGATTCCAGCCTATATCGCTCTGGGCTGACCTGGTGGTCTCCTATCCCGATGCCAAGCAAGGTATACCTCAGTTCTAAAGACAGATGGTGGAATCTCCTTGGGAGTGTATATTTTTGTGGTTGCGCAGTTTGGTTGAAAGGAAGAAAACCCAGTTTCATTGATGTTGCTATTTTGGGAGATGCTAGGATGAAAGAGAAACAATTGAGGGGGGGGGGAATTACAAAGCACCAGGATTTGCTGATCAAAGTTGTACTTATGGGAAAGGAATTCCGTTGTTATACCAATCGTGACTGAAGCCTTCAGAAAGATACGTCTAGAAATACTGAATTTAGCAAATATTGATCAGTCCTGAAACCCCTAATTTTACACAAAAAAATTATCCTTCTTTGAACTGCCTCTATTCTTAGGTGCTAAGATTGGACAGCCCTTCGTTTGGAATGGCATAATCTCTTGCCATTGAGACTAGAAGACCTCCAAGGTCCCTACCAATTCTTCTATATTCTAGGCTTTCTCCTTCCACCTCATCCTGAATTATATACTTCTGAAGGAAGCTGGGCCTTCACCTAACGTGTCCAAAATAAGATAATTTTGAGCCTGGTAATTTGTTTCATTGCAGAACAGAGTAACTGAATTGGACCTTAGAGGTCTTCTAGTCCAGCCCGTCTTGAGGAAGCGCTCTGGATTGATTTGTTTAGACAAGCTGTAAAGGATTCATCGCTTTCGAGGCTGTTATGGCGGCCTGTTTTGGTGGTTATGTTCGTCGGTGTTTGAAATTTCGAATGTTGTCGTCCTTTAGCTTTGCTTTTCACCCTGAATATTCACTGGAGTGGAAAGAGGATAGATAAATATAGGAATCAGTAAATGTCCCACTTTTTCTAGCACGATGACCATGATGGGGAAACAGCCACCAGTCGGTCCTCACGTTTACAAACATTGTGGCCTCCCCAGGGTCACATGATCAAAATGTGGTTGCTTGGCAACCAACATGTATTCATGATGTTCACAGCATCCTGGGGTCCTGGGATCATCGTCTGTGGCCTTCCCAGCCAGCTTCCAACAATCGGAGCCAATGGAGGACCCTGGATCGGCTTCACAATTGTGTGATTCCCTTAAGCACCTGGCAAAAAGGACGCAACATTGGGTGTCTGACTTAACAAGTGCTTAGCGCTAGAAAGTCTGATCCCACTTGTGGTCTGTAAGTGGAAGACTCTTAACCATGGTTGATGAGATATATCCACAATAGGCCAAATGTCTTCCATCCATACAGCCATTGAAGGTGGCTTACCACGTTATGGAAGATGGTGAGTCACAAACAGACAAACTAAGGGACCTTGGTGGTCTTCTAGTCCAACCCCCTGCTCAGGCAGGAAACCTGCCTATACCATTCCAGACATGTGGCTGTCCAGTCTCTTCTTAAAAACCTCCAGTGTCGGAGCACCCACAACTTCTGGAGGCAGGTTGTTCCACTGGTTAATTGTTCTAAGTGTCAGGAAATTTCTTCTTCGTTCTAACAGTTGTCCAATCTCTTCTTGAAAACCTCCCGTGATGAAGCACCTGTAACTATGCAATATAAACAACAGGCCCTGCAGATCTAGGATTTGAGATTAGAATATAATTCTTCCCCCAAATCCTGCTTGGATTATAATCACTCTTTTGCTGGTGGTGACACAGTGGAGTTCCCTTATTGGCTGGGCTCACCTTACTTGCATAGAACACAGAACAGGCATAACAGAGTTGGGAGAGACCTTGGAGGTCTTCTAGTCCAACCCCCTGCTCAAGCAGGAGATCCTAACCTAGACCACTCCAGACAAGTGACTGTCCCGTCCCGTCCTACTGATTAATTGTTCTAATTATCAGGAGATTTCTCTAAATTGCTTCTCTCCTTGATTAGTTTCCATCCCTCGCTTCTTGTCCTGCCTTCAGGTGCTTTGGAGAAGAGGTGGACCCCGTCTGGTCCTTGGGGGTGACCAGCACAAGCTCAGATTGTGGTTGCAGCCCTCTGCAGCAGAAGTCACACCCTTTCTCTATTGATCCCAGACAGGGAGAAGGATCTGGGCCAAAAACAAGACTAAGGCATTTAGCAGCCTTAATGGACTGCAGTGCATTACTTAGAAAAGAGACAACGGGATCTTTTGAAGCTCCGGGAGATACAGGGAGCCTTGCCAAACCGGCTGAGATCTGAGGGAAGCTCCTCAGCCAACAGGATGTGGAAGCAGGCAGGCAAGATTGGCGAGATGGGGGGGCGGGGGTAGCTCCTCCACCCACGCGCTCGCTTTCTGAGTTTCTGCAACGGGAAGCCCTCTGAGGCGTGTAGACAGTGGTGATGCTTTTTCAAGCTGGGATATAAAATTGCCCCGTTGGGCAAAACGGATCTGCTGGGAGAATGGACGGGGAACAAGCTCCAGTCCCAGTCCCTTTTTTTTGCACTGCTTATAACTTAATATCTCAGGGGCTGCCCCAAAGAAGAGTGCGGGGGGTCAATCTATGCTCCAAAGCCCCTGAAGGCAGGACAAGAAGCAACAGATGGAAACTACCCAAAAAGAGAAGCAACCTGGAACTAAGGAGGAATTTCCTGACAGTGAGAACAATTAATCGGTGGAACAACCTGCCTCCAGAAGTTGTAACATTGGAAGTTTTTAAGAAGAGATTGGACAGCCATTTGTTTGAAATGGTATCGGGTTTCCTGCCTGAGCAGGGGGTTGGACTAGATGACCTCCAAGGTCCCTTCCAACTACTACTACTACTACTACTACTACTACTACTACTACTACTACTACTTCTTCTTCTTCTTCTTCTTCTTCTTCTTCTTCTTCTTCTTCTTCTTCTTCTTCTTCTTCTTCTTCTTCTTCTTCTTCTTCTTCTTTTTCTTCTTCCTCTTCCTCTTCCTCTTCCTCTTCCTCTTCCTCTTCCTCCTCCTCCTCATTATTATTATTATTATTATTATTATTATTATTATTATTATTGAATCATAGGACCGGAAGGGACCTCGGAGGTCTTCTAGTCCAACCCCTCGCTCAAGGCAGGAGACCTTATACCATACCGGTCAAATGGTTGTCTCATCTATTCTTGAAATAGTCTACTCCAGGGGTTTCCAAACATAGCAACTTTAAGACTTGTGGACTTCAATTCCCAGGATTGAGGGCTGGCTGGGGAATTCTGGGAGTTGAAGTCCACACGTCTTACAGTTGCTACGTTTGGAGAGCCTTGGTCTAAGCCAGGTATCACTTCACAACCGTGTGACTAATTTAACAAACGTCGGCGATTTGCTTAACAAACGTGGCAAGGCGAGTTGCAAAATGGGGCCCTTATCAACCGCGTGGCTTGCTTAACAACAACAGACTCGCTCAACGACCGGGATGAGAAAGGTGGCGAAACGGAACGAAACTCCCTTCAACCAATGTCTCAGTTAGCAACAGAGATTCCAGGCTCAACGGTGGCCATAAACCAAGGACTACCTCTATAATTTTTTTTAAAGTGTTTCAGATCTCTGTTCCCAGTTCAATTCAAAGAGCCCCTCCCTTCTGAGGGTCATCTTACTCTTGACCTCAGAGAGGGTCAAGTTTTCAGGCCCGGCCCTTGGGACTTTGAGTGGTTGCCTGCGTTGGCTGCTTCGGTGTCCCCTTGCGGTAATGAGATCTGTTTGTGTTAAGCGGCTTCTCCATGTTTCGGAGGGCCGGGAGGAGAGGGCAGACGTGTCCTCAGAGGGCTGGATTTAAATGGCTGCTTTTGGGCTTTGGGTGGGGCCTCGTAACTGGCTCGGATGTGCAATTTTATTCCCCCCCCCGAATCCAGGCAAATCCAGGCCGTCTTGCGACCACAGCCAAGCCCGAAACTTCTGTTTCATTTCTTTCATTGAATTTTGCCCCATCTTACGACACCGTTCTTCTCACCACCATTGTTAAGCAAATCGCCAGAGCAGTTAAATGAGTCACACGGTCGTTAAGCGAATCCGGCCCTTCCCCTGTTGATCACAAAAAGGGGATCGCAGGACACAAACCCCCGGACGCTGTGACTGTCATAAATACGAGTCAATTGCCAAGCGTTTGAATGTTGATCATGTGACCCGGGGGAGGCCGCAACAGTCGCGAGTGTGAAAAAGGGCCCTACGTCCCTTTTTACGGTGACATTGGGAGTTTTGCCCCGTTTATACGACCTTGCTTGTCACAGTGGTTGAGGGATTCGCTGCCGTTGTTCAGCTAGTAATTAACAACTTTCTGATCACAGAAGGGGGCCAATTCCAAGGAGGCCCAACGGCTATCCAGCCAAGCTGTTTGTGAGAATGCCCTCCTACGCAGAAGTGCCCGAATGGATCTTGACCTTTCAATCCGAATTGAGCTGGAAGGGACCTTAGAGGTCTTCTAGTCAAACCCCCTGCTCAAGCAGGAGACCCTATCCCATTTCAGACAGGTGGCTGTCCAGTCTCTTCTTGAAAACCTCCAGTGATGAAGCACCCACAACTTCTAGAGCAGGGGTCTTCAAACTTGGCCCTCTTATGACTTGTGGACTTCAACTCCCAGAATTCCCAGCTGGCTGAGGAATTCTGGGAGCTGAAGTCCACAAGTCATAAGAGGGCCAAGTTTGAAGACCCCCTGTTCTAAAGGAAATCAATTCCACTGGTTAATTGTCCTCACTGTTAGGAACTTTCTCCTTCATTCCAGGTTGCTTCTCTCCTTGATTAGTTTCCATCCTTGACTTCTTGTCCTGTCTTCAGGTGCTCTGGAGAATAGCTGGACCCCCTCTTCTTTGTGGCAGCCCCTCAAATACTGGAACACTGCTATCATGTCGCCCCAAGTCTTTCTCTTCTCTAAGACTAGACATCCCCAATTCCTGCAACTGTTCTTCCTATGTTTTTGTCTCCAGAGCTCCACGTGTAATAGAACAGGTGACGCTAATGTCGAGATTTTTAACCTGGGCTGCATCTGCCTTCTTCTTGTTTCTTCTGCAGGCGTTAAACAGCTACAATCAAGGCGACATCGAAGGATCGAGAAGGCTGGGCCACACGGCTCTGCTGGTCGCCATCGCGTCAATTCTGATCGGTATCTTGATGATTGCAATCCTTTGTATTGTCCATTATACTACGGTAAGCCGGCTTGGGTTGCCCGTGGCTTGTATTTCATTGTCCTCAGGCTGGTGTGTAGCAGGACTGCAATACCCATCACCCACCCTCCAGCCCAGCCTAGGGGAGGGATGGGTAGTGGAGATTCAACACAGCTGACAGGTTCTAGATTTCTCAACACAACGGACTGTCCCTGGTTCTCCAAGGATGGATGGATGGATGAAAGTAAATATAGATGATATAAATGATATACCGTGTTTCCCAAAAATAAGACCAGGTCTTATATTAAAGACGCATTAGGGCTTATTCTCCAGGTAGGGGAAATATTTGGGAAAATACGGTACTAAATGCTGACAATCTTAACCCGGTGCTTATTTTGGGGGTGGGGCTTATATTATGGAGCGTCCTGAAAAAATCATGCTAAGGCTTATTTTCTGGTTGGGTCTTATTTTCGGGGAAATACGGTAGTTATAGATAATATAGATATACAGTAGGATAGACAAGTGAATAAAGCAGGATTTAGGAAGCAGGTTCAGTACCCTGGATAGCGATTACAAACAGACCAGAGTGGTAGAAAGCTTAAGAGCTGGACGGAACCAAGAGAAGAACCAAATCAGGTGCTATGGGGCTACCTTTGGGCCCATCTCTTCCATCCCAGCCCTGACAGACAAGGTTGTGGTGGGCATCAGAGAAGCAGGGATTCCCACCTGGCTACCTTAATCTCTCCATAGAAAAAGCAAAACACGGTGCAATAAATGTTTCATCTCCCGACCTGCTGTCCTTCAGAGGGGTTTGATTCCCCCGCCATAAAAGAAAACCCCGGCCTTCCCAAATTGGTCCATCAATCAAGATGGGGATGATATAAAATTGGGCCCAAAGAGCTCATCGCCTACCTCAAATTGTTGTTATTTGTAGGTCTGTCTCCTTTTCCTCTCCTGGGCTCTAGAGATGGGTAGCCTGTCTCCATATCTGTTCAAGAAATGTATTGATGATTATTGCATTTGTTGGCTTTTAATCTTTCGTGCACTTCCCCCAAATCACCGCTAGGAGATGGGCGGCTATATACAGTACATTGATTCCAGCGGCCAGCCCATCTGTAATGGGACTAGAACTCACAGTCTCCTGGTGATTGGCCCAGGGTCACCCAGTCAGTTTTCGTGGCTAATACAGAATAATAGAGTTGGAAGGGACCTTGTCCAACTCACGATCAAGCAAGATACCCCGTTACTATTCTGGACAAATGACTAGAACTCACTGTCTCCTGGTTCCTAGGCTAGCACCTTAACCACTAGACCAGAGGTAGGCAACCTTGGCTCTTTTATGACTCGTGGACTTCAACTCCCAGAATTCCTGAGCCAGCCATGCTGGGAGTTGAAGTCCACGAGTCATAAAAGAGCCAAGGTTGCCTACCCCTGCACTAGACCAAACTGGCTCTCCTATAGTTAGTGATCAGGGACGATGGAAGTTGTAGTTCAACGATATTGAGAAGCTTTCAAGACTTTCCTCTTTTCTCGTCTTCTTTTCTCGCTCTCTCTCCTTTCAAAATAGGATCTGATGCAATTATTGTCTGTGGAAAGCTAACATCTCTGCCAAAGAGGGCACGGTTAGGATCAGGAGAGGAAGGAAATTAACATTATTATTTTTTTCCATTAAGCTGGACGAGGCCCGACGATTAATGCAAAATTTCAGCAGCCAGGGGAATTGAAAGAACAGCTAACCACCCTGCTGCTAGAGCCCACGAGTTTTTGAGTGCACTTCTATCAAATTATCACCCTTTTAAAGCCTGTCTGCCACACCTGGTGGAGGGCCACGGCCCTGGGGGTGGGGGGACCCCGGCTGTACTACGTTTCTCTTTTCAGCACTATTTATTCCCTGCATGTCTCCATGGCATTGTGCTGTTATAGGGGTTTTCTTTTTTTTCTTCCCCCCCCCCCCAAGAGTTTGGGGCACGTCTTGTGTTTTGCACTTTTAAGGTTTTTGCTAGCTTTGCAATCCACCTGGTGAATTTCTGGGGCAAATTAGGAGAGCGAAAAATGAAGAATAAATGAGAATGTTAGAGGGATGTGATCACATTTCTTGGGCTGGATTAGCCTGTTGTATGTTTATTTTGTGCTTTTGACTGCTTACGGCATGTTATCCAATGTTCCCCTTACTCTGGCTTGGCTGGTTAGACAGTCACAAAAGGGGATCGGGTGGCCCCTGGACGCTGCGACCGTCGTAAGTATGAGTCGGTTGCCAAGCGTCCGAATTTTGATCCCGTGACCATGGGGAGGCTGCAACAGTCGTAAGGGTGAAAAAATGGCCCTAAGTCATTTTTTTCCCAGTGCTGTTGTGACTTTGAATGGTCTTTAAATCAACTGTTGTAAGTCGAAGGACTGGCAGTCGTTCAAAAAAAAAAAAATCGTGACGGGGGCCTCGATGGTTCAATTCCCATAAAAATTGGGTGGAGCTTGCATCAGAAGGCCAAAACCAGAATTGCCTTGCATTTCCACCCCTTTCATTCATCTAATAACACAATGATACCCATAGAAAGGGGAGCAGCTTCACATGCAAGGCTGCATTCATGAGTTGACCTCGTAGGAAAGGCTGTTGGGGTGGGGGGTGGCACCTGCAGCCTGACGGATTAGTGACTTGGGGAAGGGGCTTCGGAGTTCGGCGACGCTCCAAGCCTTATCCACGTAATCAATGGACATTGCTTATCAAAGTACCGATGGAGGAAGCACTTGTGTTCCTAATGCACATTTAATTAGGTTTTTAATTGTGTTTTCATTCCATTCTTCGCTGGGGCGAGCTGTGTTCAGCGCCCTCTGTGGGTGGAAAGGAGAAAAATCACGTTCACAGCCAAATCGCAAAAAAGGAGATTTAAGGAATAGAATAGAATAGAATAGAATAGAATAGAATAGAATAGAATAGAATAGAATAGAATAGAATAGAATAGAAGTAGAGTAGAGTAGAGTAGAGTAGAGTAGAACAGAAGTAGAGTAGAGTAGAACAGAAGTAGAGTAGAGTAGAGTAGAGTAGAGTAGAGTAGAAGCTGGAAGGGACCTTGGAGGTTCACCTTTGCTAGCTAGAGAATTCTGGGAGATGAAGTCAACCCATGCTGGCTAGGGAATTCTGGGAGTTGAAGTCTACACATACTACCAAGTTGCCATCTTTGCAAACCACTAGACTGGATGATCCTTAGGGTCCCTTCCAGCTCTTCAGAGCTACGTTTTTATGTTCATGCTTTTCCCGTTGGTGGCGGTTGGATTAATTGCTTTGAGAGGGACTCCATCAACTCAAAGAGCGCCTTTAATTAAGCGAGCAGAAGACTGCACATGTCTGAAAGATGATTGTTAACACGGGTGCTAATGAAGGGGCAGCTGGCAAATAAGAAGCATTTCACGAGGGAGTGAGATTCTTGCAAAAAAAAAACACCAAAATATCTGTGTGTGAAGTTCCTTAGCTTAGCAGGGGATTGCAAAGTGGAAGAGCCAGGATACCAGCATTCAAAACGATGCCTGCAATTTGCCATCACGCTGGAATCGAGTCGCCAAGAAAGTTGAAGGCTGGGAAGACGAGGGAGAGACTCCAGGGAGTGCTAATTCAGCCTTGCTTGGAAGAA
Organism: Protobothrops mucrosquamatus; assembly: GCF_001527695.2. Lineage (NCBI taxonomy): Eukaryota > Metazoa > Chordata > Lepidosauria > Squamata > Viperidae > Protobothrops > Protobothrops mucrosquamatus. Next base: position 567,543 of record NW_015386892.1, read on the forward strand.
TCTCTGCTTGAGGCTGATCATGATTTACCAGAATAGCTTTGGGGGCCCCCAGAGGCCTGCTTGTAAATGAAAATGGGCAGCTGCGAGCGAAACTCTTCATTTGGAAAAGCGCCCGCTTGCAAAGAGAAGAGACAGCAATAAAATGGCATAAATCACGTCCCGGCAGAAAGATGCCTCGCTTATTTGCTTCGGAGCGATTTGGGCCCCATCTTTCCCGGTCAGTTGGCAACCCTGGGAACACAGTTAGTCCTTGACTTGCAAATTGGTGAGCAAAGTTACAACGGTACTGAAAAAAAGCGAGTTATGACCGCTTTTCACACTTACGACCGTTGCAGCCATCTCCGTGCTCACAGGATCAAAATTCACAGGCTTGGCAACTGGCGTGTACTTACGACGGTTGCAGTGTCCTGGGATCATGTGATCCCCTTTAGTGACCTCCTGACAAGCAAAATCCACAGGGAAGCAAGCCAGATTCGCTTAGCGACCGTGTTACTAACTGAACAAACGCGGTGATTTCCTTCACAAATGTGGCAAGGAAGGTGGTAAAACGGAGCCAAACTCACTTAACAAATGTCTCGCTTAAGAACAGAAATATTGGGATCAGTTGTGGCCAGTAATTTCTCCAGGGTCAACTGTTGCCAGGGTTGACTGCTGGGTCATCCCTGATGTTCCAAGTTCATCCTGTAGCATCTCCAGAAATGGCCTAAGGAGAGCCTGGTGGCGCATTCCATGTTCAAGCTGGAGGGGTTTTATGAAAACATTGGAAACCCCCCCCCCCAAAAAAAAGGTTCCAACATTAGCAAAGCTGGAGTCATTTCCTGACAAGTGGGCTGGATATTGATTTCTTTAGACTGCCCTGATGCATAATTCAGCTTTTAGTGTTGGGGAGGTGACATCTGTCAATGGGAACTTAATGCTTTTGATTCAAAAGGGCAGGGAGCTGCTAATGCAAGGGATTGTTTGTTTAATGGGAACACAAACCATTAAATAATGTGTCCATTAGGCCCGGTGGATGAATAATTTACTAGGTCAAACTTTCTCAATTTCTCTGCCTCTTTTTTTCCCTCTCCCCCTCTCTCCTCCCTTCCCTTCTCCTGGACCTCCCCATTTTCATTTTCATTTTTATTATTTTTTTCCTGCAATGCAGCACACCATCTGAATGCAGAGATGCGGGATGTGAACGTATCCCATCTCCAGGCCCGTGACACAGGGGGAGGGTCTGTCCCCAGGAAGAAAATGTAAACACGGATGCTCAACAAACCAGATCTGGTTTGTTCCATTTTTATCCTACAAACCTGGCTCGAGGCACAGGTGGAAATCTCCAGTGATCGTTTGCTGGCGGTGGGTTCCCTGTGTCGAGAGATTAGCAGTTCCCTCCCCTCCGAAGAACCGAAAACAGGAAAAAAGAAGGGGGGGGGGAAATAATTATACGTCTTTCTTAAAGAACGTCTTTATGGAACTCCCTTTTGGCAAATCCTCTGCTCCCTTTTCCTGCACGCCAGAAGTGTAACGTGTAGCTCGCCTGCCCTGTCCTCGGCTTTTGCACTCGGCTGTCTCCCAGGCTGGAGATGTTTGCTGGCTGAACTTTTCCGGATCGGTGAATGGATGCAAGGTCTGTCCCACAGGTGGAGTTTCCTGGGACTTCTGACTTCCATCCATGAACCCAATGTAGCATCTCAGGTGAAGGCATCCATAGGACACATCCACACCCAGGAGATGTTTTCAACCTCCTTCTTTTTTTCCTCTCTCTCTTGGGCAGGAATGAGTCTGACCCGCCTTACAATATCTGTCATGCGTCTGTTTTGATCCTGCCTCTTTTCACTGGCTGTGTACCCCTTTCTGTCTGCGAGTTGCAGAAAGCATGCATTATCCAGAGAACGACAACTCCGTGGTGGCTACCTGAAGGAATGAGGGTGGGGGGGGGATAAACCCATCACTTTCGATGTCTTGGGGGATTATTTACTCTGTAAAGGGAAGGAAATCAACGCTTGGAAATCGAAGTTATCATCTGCTCCTTGGACTTCTGCGAAAGACACGGTTTTGGTGGTGGTGGGGTGACGTTGAGAAACCGAGAAACCAAAGGCACGAAAAAGGGAGTTGAAATTTAATCAGGTCAAGTATGTTGTTACCGTGAAAAAAATTATCCAATCTTTCCCTTTGTGGTGCCGGATCCAGAAATCCTTGACAGGATGGCAGTGAGAAATGTAATGTCTCTTGGTTTACGAGCAGGGATTATAGGAAAAGGTTCAGGTATTCCACCTATTTTATTTTACGTTTTTTCAAAGGTGATTTCGTGGTCATGAACTGGGGGGGGGATTCAAGATCCCTGGTCAGGTTGCAGAATGAAAAGTCCTGCTTGTTAAGGAATTCAAAGAATAAACTTGCATTGGTTTGTATGTGCTTTCGTTCCGTCATTTCGGCGCAGACTGAGGAACTCTGAATTAGGGTTGGTCGGCCATAATTGAGAGCGGTGTTTCTCCACCTTGGCTACGATGCTAACTCCCAGAATTCCCCAGCCAGCCCATGACCCCGGGATGCTGCAACTGCTGTAAACACGTGCTGTTTCCTGAGTGTCTGAATTTGGATCACATGTCCCCGGGGATGTTGCGACGGTCCTAAGTTCAAGGACCAGCCCTAAAGTTACTTTCTTCAGGGCCGTCGTAATTTCAAACGAACAGTTGTTAAGTCAAGGGTTACCTGTGCAGACAACCCACTCACAGTTGCCTGGACAAGGCCAGCCGCCACCCGCCCATGACATTCTTGTCTCTTGGGTTTGATGACGCAGGACTTGGGAAGAACGTGGGAATCGGCAAGGTTCACACCACCAAACTCAAACTCTTAACAAAATTTACGAGGTTTGTGCGGAACTCATTGAAAACCAAGCTTGAAAGAGTTTGGCTCGATGGGATGGCCTGGTTGAGGCTGCACACAAACACAACGGCCGTCCCCAGATGGTATGTTGGACGTCAGGCCATCCAACACCTTTGGAGCTGTAATTAGCAAGTCGGTCTGACACTATTTTGTTGTCCTAAGAGCCGGGCTGGAGAGCCTTCTGGCCGTGGGCTTCAGCTGTCGAATTCTCCCTTACCATCCCGAGCATTTCTGGATGACTCAAGTCCCAAATCCCTGCCCCCTCTTGCCTCTCCCCTTTGGCAGGGTTTACAGGCAGAGACAGATGGAGGCCGAAAACTGATGCTCGGCGTCCCTGGATATAGCCTCCTTCGGGTCTTAAGGACAGCTGAGCTGTCAAAGAGCAGCGACTGCAGTATCCTGGTCTGTAATCCTAGAGAAGGCCTGCTAAATATACCCAGGTCTCTACAGTAGAGGAGGTGAAAACCCAGCAGATATTTAGACCAGAGGCGTCGTGAGAGATTTTTGTTCCACAAGTAGCAAAGCCCACGGACCAGTTGCCTTGGAAGGCCAAAATCTGCCCATGCACCAAGGTGTGGTTGAGCCCTCCATGGGGGCATGTGAAGCTGGACTGAGGCTCTTTCAGTTTTCCTCCAGAATAGCAACAGAGAGGATTGATTGGGGACCGTCTCCCGGTGATTGGCCCAAAGTCACAAAGCCGGCTTTCCTGCCTAAAGCAGGACTAGAACTCACAACCTGGTTCCTGGGTCAGTACCTTAACCAACAAACCAGAGTGGCTCTCAGTTGTAGGATATATACATATATACACCACAATTAGACACTTACAAAACTTAGCGTAATGTTTGGTCCGCTTCCTTGCTACACCAGCTTTCTTTCTCCTCTGCTACTAGGGGCTCCGGAAAGTTGCCCATTTGCCCAGCACAGGAACCAACGCCGGAAATCTATAATTATTCTTGAGTGGCTGAAGGCCGGAAGCTGAGCTGCAGATAGAATTCGCCTCCTCCACTTTTCCTGCCTGAGTAGGTGCTGCCAAAAAACTGGAATGCCATCCAGGCTTTTGGGGAATTATTAAAGCAGGCGAGTGAGCGAAGAGAACTGTCTTCTGAAAAAAGATTCCAGATCCGCTCAGGTGTCCAATTACAAGGATTTTGACCCTTTCAAAATCTCCTGCTGTTATTTGTTTTTTTTTTGTTTGTATCCGGCCTCTATTCTCTCTAAAATAACTCAAGGCATTGAACCTACTTAATAAGCCTTCCTCCTCCTATTTTTCCCCACAACAGACCTGTGAGGTGGGCTGGGCTGAGAAAAAGGGACTGGCCCAAAGTCACCCAGCTGGCTTTCATGCCTAAGGCAGGACTAGAACTCACTGTCTCCTGGTAGTTGGCCCAAAGTCAACCAGCCAGTTTTCACGCCTAAGGCAGGACTAGAACTCACCGTCACCCAGTTTCCTGCCTAGTGCATTCACCACTAGGCCAAACTGGCTCTGTGCTCTGTTCTCGTTGACATCGGCGAAGAAAGAAATTTAACAGGTGCCTATCAGACAGGAGCATACCAGATTTCCACTGGGTGTTCATCAGTTGGCAAATACTTGAACTCCCAACATTGTCACCTGTACGAAATAGTGTGTCCAAGCCAAAAGGGTCCCTAAGAAGCCCCAGGACATCATGTGCACGGCATTAATGGCCCAGATTATGTAATTTGTGCAGCCCTGACGTGCCCGGCATTGCTTTCTCTCCCCAGAGGATGCGTAAATAGACAGCAGGTGCATTAGCAGTTTGGCATGGAAAGAGCACCGGCTGAAAAAGCCAAATAAATGGAGAGAATGAGACTAACAGAAGTGCAAATGAAACGTACCATTTTTACCACCCGGGCCTCTGTTTAGGGCCCTCAAAAGTGTACACATACCTAACAGACATTTAAACATGTTATATATATATATACCATCTGCCTCCCTATCCTAAGGCGAGCGGCTATATGGAGTCTGGGTGAGTGAGCAGGTCATTTTGGGCTTACGTGGATAATTAGGACAAGAACTTTTGGATAAGAAATGAAGTGACTGTTCAGCGAGCGAGTCCCCTTCGTTTTTGAAAAATCACCCAATGCAAAGACCTGCAAGCAGAAAAGTCACTATAAACTAGAGCAGGGGTAGGCAACCTTGGCTCTTTCATGACTCGTGGACTTCAACTCCCAGAATTCCTGAGCCAGCATGGCTCAGTATGGAAACCTCTCCCTTTCCCCTCAGCGTGGCTGGCTCAGGAATTCTGGGAGTTGAAGTCCACGGGTCATGAAAGAGCCAAGGTTGCCTACCCCGGGGCTAGAGCAAAAGAAAGCAGAGATTGGTCCCAATTGCGATAGGCGCCTTGGCTGCAAGCCCAAAACAGTCTGGAACAGCCCTTGAACGCCGTCGGCATTCACAAAATCCCCATCGGTCAATTGCACGAGGAAACTTAACCTGGAATAGCCGGCAGCCTTTTAACCTTTTAATACCTTTTAACAGCATCCAACAGTCTCCGCCTTTCCCGGGTCCCTCGGCCAGCATGGAACTCCTAATCCTTTGCCGCCCCCTCCTGGCCACCTGCGGTCTTTGCAGCCCAGAGCGAAGCGAAGTCCTTTAACTCCGGCCGGCGCGCGCGGGGGGGGGACTCTGACGCGCAGGCGCGTTCCTAAGCGTCGTATGCGACGGCCTCTTACAGGAACCGGAAGGAGAGACCTACCAAAGGGGGCGGGGCCGGAAGCGACGGCTCGGAAGCGAAGGAACCGGGTAGTTTTGCCATCTACGCCGGCGGCTGTTGCTGCTCTTTAGCCGGGACGGGAAGGAGGAGACCGGCGTGAGCCGCGGGGGCCTCTCCGGGCTTTGAATGTGGCCGGGTGGCGCTCACAATCGGCGGCTCTCCCGACGCGAGGTGACTTCGGGGTTCCTGAGCGTGTGCAGAGCGCGGCGCCCGGTTTGGGAGGGGCGGGGTTTGGGGGCTGCTTCGTCGGCGCATTCTTTGCCCCGCCAGGAGCGCGCTCACGACAGCCCCGCGAGGTAGGACGGGAGGAGCTTTCGCCCGGGGGCTCTTGGGTCTCCATGGCTGGCCCGACCCTCCCTGGGCTGCCCGGGTTTTGTAACGGGGAGGGGGGGGGGCGAGAGGAGTTGCCCTTTTGTAACTTCGCAACAATCCTCCCAAAAAAGAAAAAAGCCCAGCGCAAAAAAGCATCCTGGTGGGGGGCTTCTTTCTTGATGATGATGATGATCTTGATTGATGATCATGATGATGATTTTGATCATGATGATCTTGATGATCACGATGATGGCTTCTTTCTTGATGATTTTGATTGATGATCATGATGATGATGGCTTCTTGATGATCATGATGGGGATTTTGATCATGATCTTGATCAACCACGGTGGCTTCTTTCTTAATGAGGATTTTGATTGATGATCATGATGGCTTCTTGATGATGATTTTGATCATGATCATCTTGATCAACCATGGTGGCTTCTTTCTTGATGATTTTGATTGATGATGATGATGCTGATGGCTTCTTGATGATTTTGATGATCGTGGTGATGATTTTGATCACGATGATCTTGATGAGCACCATGGTGGCGTCTTTCTTGATGATGACGATGGTTCATTTTTTCCCATTCAAATATTTGCCAAATTGGGAATCCAGGGCAGGGTCCCCCGAAAGAAGCCAATACTGACTCCTAAGGATTGATGAGTATGTAAAAATAGTTGCAGGGGGGGGGGAAGAGTCAAAAGGGAGCCAGTAAATCTCTTGTGGGTCATTAAGTGATTGATAAACGATGGAAGATCAATTGAGGTGAATTAACCTTTTGGGGGAGGGGACGTGCCCTCTTATTCGGCACAATGCATTCCCGTCCAGGCATTTGATTGTTTTCTGTAGATAAAGTTTGTTTTCTCCTCTTATGGTCTGGATTCTTCTGCCCTGTTTTCTTCCTTCTTTTACAAGGGCGACTAGCTGGTGATCAAAATAAAGATTATCCGTCTGCCAGCCGCCATCCCTGACCCTTGAAGAGCCATGGGGAACACCAGCAGCGAACGGTCTGGCGTAGAGCGCCACGGAGGCCATAAGTCAGCTCGAAGGGACAGCCCTGGGGGATCAAAGGATGGAGACAGGCCCAAGATTTTGATGGACAGTCCCGAAGATGCTGACCTGTTCAGTGCAGAAGAAATGAAAGTAGGTGAATCCGGCTTTCCCCCGTTGACTTTGCTCGTGAGAAGGTCGCAAAAGGGGATTGTGCGACTCTGGGACGCTGTGACCGTCATAAATACAAGTCAGTGGGCAAGGCTCTGAATTTTGCCCACCTGACCCCGGAGATGCTGCAATAGTCCTAAGTCTGAAAAATGGTCATGGGTCACTTCTTTTCCAGTGCCGTTGTAAGTTTGAGCGGCCACTAAACGAATTGAGGACTACCTTCAAATGTCAGTTTCTGGCAAAAAGGCGTTGTCAAGGGTGGTCCCATGACTGCAGGGTGCAGCCAACTGCTGTAAATGCAGGCCAGTTGCCGAAGCGCCCAAAATGTGGTCATGGGACGGCGGGAAAAGGGATGCGGGAACTTTGAACCCGGGTCATAAGTAGCTTTTGGGGAGTCTGTCGTAACTTTGAACAGTCATTAAGCAACCAGTCGTAAGTTGAGGAGCGTCTATGATAGCAAGGAGGCCGAGCTGTCGTCCTTGGTGTGCTGATGTACAGCAGACCCTGTCCGGAGTCCTTTCCATCTCTTTTTTGGGGTGGGTGGGACACGTGGCAAGGCCTCAGATGCCACCCTGGCCTTTCGCAAGCTATGATCTCGGAACGATCGTGGCCAGTTTCCCGAAGTCTGCTGTTTTCTAGGCTCCGATGGAGAAAGACGAATTCCTGGCTTGGCAACACGACCTAGAAGTGAGCGACAAAGCCCCCACACAAGCTCAGCCGACCGTCTTCCGGTGGACCGGCGGAGGCAAAGAAGTTTATTTATCGGGCTCCTTCAACAACTGGAGCAAACTCCCGCTTACGCGGAGGTAAACTGCGAGTCTGGAAAACAGGCATCTCCTGCGGGGTGTGTGGGTGTGTTGGGAGGGGGAAATTAGTTCATAGATGAGCAGAGTCTCTTCAAATTGACCTGCAGAGATATAAGAACAGTTTCTTATTTTATCAATCCCATAAATATGCAAATGTTTTTCTTTTGGCGCCTGGCTTTCCCAAACTGCCCTTTTGTCTCGAGTTGTTTTTCTCCCGGCTTGATTGTTTTATTCCTCCCTTTTTTAGCCTCTGAAGGAAAACGGGTGCAGGAGGTTGACCTAAGCAAGATCCATTACCTACGAATACCTAGGCTTGCATATTATCGGTTTAGTTATTAGATTTTTATCCTGCCTTTATTACTTTATACGTAACTCAAGGCAGCGACCCTATCTAATGCTCCTTTCCTCCATATTTTCCCCACAACAAACAGCCCTGCGAGGTGGGTTGTTGGACTGAGAGGGGGTCACCCAGCAGTTTGTTGTGCTTACGTTATTCTGTTGTGATTCCCCCCCTTTTTCACAGCCACAACAATTTCGTAGCAATCCTCGATCTTCCAGAAGGCGAACACCAGTACAAGTTTTTCGTGGATGGCCAGTGGACTCACGATCCTTCAGAGGTGAGACCGTCTTTATTCGGGGGAATCTGCTTCGTTTCGTTACCCTGGGAATAAATGGATTATTCTGCATTTGACGCCTGTCAGTTGAGCATCCTCCCCGGCTCGCCAGCTCTTCCTTAGCTGAAGTTTCTTCTGGTCGTTTTGGTCGGGAGAAATAACAGCTGTGGTCCAGCCACTTCTGAAAGGGCATTTGGCTGTCTGCCATCTATGTATCCGTAGCAATAAATCTGTTAACTATCTTTTCATGCGCAAAAGCTGTTCCCTGATGGTGTTTCATAAAGTCACAAGGAAGCAGGAACTGGGTCAGTTAAGACTGTTCAGAAAAGATAATCTTGGTTTTAAGAGACTGCCCTTCCCTCCCCCAAAGGGAAGAATACTTATAGCATCCTAGGGCTGGAAGGGACCCTGGGGGTCTTCTAGTCCAACCCCCCTGCCCAAGCAGGAGTCCTTATATCCTCTTGGACAAAAAGTTGCCCAATCTTTTCTCGAACACCTCCAGTGATGGAGCACCCACAACTTCCAGAGACTGATTAATTGTTCCCTTCGTCGGGAAAATTCCTCCCTAGTTCCAAGCTGGATCTCTCCTTAACCAGCTTCCCCCTTTTGTCACCTTTTCCGTGAATCTAAGCTGAGCTTTCCATTTGAAAGGCTCATATTTGGCGAGGCAAACTTAATTCTCCCCCCCCCCCCAAAGTCAATATAGGGCTAACCTTCTGTTTGATCTGACCCGCTTTCCTGCTGGATCTAACAAACTCTCTTCCTAGGCTGTGGTGACCAGCCAACTAGGGACGGTCAACAATATCATCCAAGTGAAGAAGACAGACTTTGAAGTTTTCGATGCTTTAATGGTCGATTCCCAAAAGTGCTCCGACGTGTCAGGTAAGTCGCGCGTGCAAAAACCCGAAAGGGAAGGGAGGACGCTTCGGTTTATGGCAAGATCTAATCTGGGTCGGTCCCTTGAAACAGAGATCTACTCTTCCGAGCTTTTGGACTTGTACTGGAGCTCCCCCACCTTCAGGGAATTTCTCTCTGCTGGAATATCTGGACTTCAACTCCCAGAATCCCCCAGCCAGCCAGAATTCTTAAAGTCTTACAGCTGCCAAGCCCTGATCTAGTATGCTCCCTCTTTCTCTCCCTCCAGAATTGTCAAGCTCGCCCCCTGGACCGTATCACCAGGACCCATACATCGTTAAGCCGGAAGAGAGATTCAAGTCGCCCCCTATCCTTCCTCCCCACCTGCTGCAAGTCATCCTGAACAAAGACACGGGGATTTCCGTAAGTCACGAGGAGAAGCAGGCCAAACATTTCGCCCTCCTAGCCTGGCTTAGCCTTCTCCAGTTGTGCTGAAACTACAGCTCCCAGTGTTCTCTGGGGCATGAAGCCTAGGCTAAGCATTTGTGGTGTGTGTGTGTGTGTGTGTGTGTGAGTTGCTTCAAATAGGAAGCCCAACACGAGAGCTTTTTCAGGCACTTTACAGGTGCTGCCTGCTCTTTTGTTCGAGCTGCCTTCCGGCTTAAAGCCGGGGATGAGATGAGTCTTGGAGGCAGCTGCAAAAATGGATGCCCGTTTTTGTAGCACATCTTTTAATGCAGGTAGCCTTTGACTTAACGGCCGTAATTGGGACTGTTGCTAAGCAGAAGGTTAAGTGAGTCCCCCCCCCCCCGATTTTACAGCCTTTTTCACCCCAGTTGCTAAGCGTTGTTAAGCAAATTGCAGTTGTTAAACAAAATCGGCTTCCCCCGTTGACTTTGTTGGAAGCTGGCTGGGAAGGTTGCAAATGGGGAATCAGGTGACCCCAGGACGCTGCGCCTGTCTGAAATACTCGGCAGTTATCAAGTGCCTAAATTTTGATCCTGAGATGGTCTTAAATGCAAAGACAGGTCTTATGTCAGCTTGTAACTAAGCGAATGGCTGTAAATCAAGGGCTACCTGTATTGGAGGGGGGCGGAGGGGTCAGGATGAGCATCCTGGGCCCGGAGCCCCTTTGAGGTCGAATCCCTAACCCAAAGCTCTTCTGCTTAGTGCGATCCAGCTCTCCTTCCGGAACCGAATCACGTCATGTTGAACCATCTCTACGCGCTGTCCATCAAGGTAAGAGCAGCCTCCCTCGCGGCGGCACGGGGGCTTCTTTAGGGGGGCTCCATCTTCCGAGAGGACTCCCCTCTTCCCTCTCCCCTAGGACGGAGTGATGGTGCTGAGCGCCACCCACCGTTACAAGAAGAAATACGTGACTACGTTGCTCTACAAGCCCATATGAACGAGAGGGAGGGAAAGCGGACCGGTGCGAGAGAAGAAGGAATTGCCATCCAGAGGATCCCCTACGCCCCCAAACTCGACAGCAGCATCCTTGCTGTTAAACTGCCCCCACCCCACCCCCAGAAAAAGTTTTGGTTGAACTGCTGGTGCCTTGCTTCTCCTCTCCTCGCCCATTCTTTCGATCCAGACGATCAGCCCTGGTTTTGTCAATCAAGCATGAAGCTGCCTGCAAGGAGGGGGGGGGGAGAAACTCCCAGAGGACAGCCAAAACCACGCAGGCCAATTAACCTTGAAAATTAAATTAAATTCTTCCAACGCTTTCTACCGAAAAGCCAGAGGACGGCTACAACAGCCAAAGGGAGACGAGTGTCTCAAATCAGTTGCTTCTGAAAATGTCTTCTTGTAATCCTACAGTTGCGTCAGCCGTCTGGCCAAACCTGCCGTCGTCGTTTTTTTAAACCTTTTTAGTTGATCACAGCAGCAATAAGGACCAAAGAAGGGGGAAATAGCCCACTCTTTTCTCTTCCTCCTCCCCGCCCCGGCAGGAAGTCAGCAGCCTCGGTGCTTTCGACGTGTTTTGTGGATCCTCGGCGATCTTCAACCGTCCCAGCAGCAGTTTTATTCTTTGGAATGATCGGCTCAACGGCAGCCTTCCGAATCAGTATTTTAGGTCCACCTGTCTTGTCGTTGGTATTTACCCTGTTTCAGGAAGTGGTTTTAATAAATAAAAAAGGCACAGTGTAAAACAGGCCTGTCCCTTTCTCTTTCCGTCTGGCTCCGAAGTTCAACCGTGTTTTATGCTCATGTTGAGAGGTTGGTATTTTTGAAGATAAGGTCTAAGATAAAAGATGTGGGGAGAGCTACTTCCTGATCCGTGGGGCTGAGCGAGCCAATCTTCCCTCCTGTAAAAAAGTGGAGGGAACGGGAAGCTTGGGAATTGCTAGGGTGGAATCTCAAAGGGCAGAAGAAGGTGGGAAAGGGCTGGGGGATAATGACCAAGGAAAGCCTTCACTTCATCGTGATTTTGGGCTTCTTCGAGGGCAAAATAAGAATTGAAACACAAGGACACCGTTTGAGGAAAGAGCGACAGATTACAAATCTCAGGGAGAGAGATAGAACAAAGCCAAGAATCTTCCAATAAGTGTTATTATTTTTTTTGTGTGTGTGTGTGCGCACACCAAAAGAAAAAGGAACATTTTGTAAACAAGCTTGCCATTCGTTTATACATTCAAGATTAGGCACAACAGAACTCAAAGCAGCAGTTTGATTCTTTTAATGCAGAGAGTCTATGAGCCGGATGGTGATCCAAAGGGGAGGGGGGGGGGCTTGCTGGTCACCTGCCCACAGTGGGCCAGTAAATAAATGGTTAGGTAGACAATGTGAAAGAATTTCTTAAAGCTGACTGCTTATATTAGAGCAGTGTTCCTCAATCTTGGCGAGGTTTAAGATGTGCAGACTTTTCAACTGTGCAGAATTCCCCAGCCAGCCTGAAGAATTCTGTTGAGTTGAGGTCCACAGGTGGTTTTCTGGGGGGATTCTGGGAGTTGAAGTCCACCCCTCTTAAAAGTTGCTTAAGGTCGAGAAACCCTGGGTGAGACCGACAGACACATATATACACGCTCTCCCTGTCGGAAGAAACTCCGTCAGACCCTGTATAAACTGGCTTTGTTTAAAAAATAGAGCTATTTACAGCGATAAGATGAATTTTTTGTCCTCTTGCCAAGGGTGTTCCCGAGGTTTTTGCATCCTGAATTGTGTCAGGAAGTTTGGAAAAACTGAAGCACCAGATAGGACCAGGGGAACGCCAGGGAACTTGAGACCTTGGGCTCAGCTGCTTTGCTGGGTGGGAGAGAAGATAAAATTTGAGATTTCAAATCAACAGGCAGCCTAATCGTGGGATTGGCCAACCGGTTGCAGGATGCTGTTGGGGTGGCCGATTCTGCTATCAAGGAGAAGGTAGGACAACCTCCCAACGAAGCCCCTGGCTGAACCTTTATTGAGCAACTTTTGAGAAAAATGATAGTTGCGTTAAAATTTTATAGTTTGCCACCACCTTCCCAATTCAGCTGTCGGGAAGTGAAAATTGCAAGAAGGAATGGGTGGAAGCTTGGTCAGAGGGCGATCAGCCTAGAAAGAGAGAGGAATTTCCTGGAACAGCTGGTGGTTTTTCCAGAAGAGATTGGACAGCCATTTGTCCTGTTTTGTTTTTTAAAGTTAAATCAGGGCAACTGGACCAAAATACCTTTGGTCATTGACACATCTGTCCAGGATTGGTATAAGGATTCCTGCTTTGGGCAAGGGGCTGGACACTAGAAGACCTCTAAGGCCCCTTCCAAGCCTATGATTTCATGATTCTATGCAATTACAATTAAACAGATGTCATTTTTAAAAGGCAATGGTGACGTAGGAAGACTCTCTAGGACAAGGTTGAAAAACATCCCAGCCGGAAGGAAAAAGCCCATCGCACCGTGCCAGGCGGTAGAGTGAAGTGTCTTATTTGGTTATTGTCTTGATAGCAAATTCCATACTTTTCAAGTGAGGGGTTGAGTTGTTCCTTCTCCTGGGGTTTGTGATCACAAAAAGGCGGTAAAGGCAACTTCAGTGTGGTTGTCGCGCCTAGAGCCTTCGTTTACGCTACCGAGTTGTGGCTTGCAAAAGAGAAAGAAGAGTGCGCAATTTAATCGTGGGAACCTGCCAGATTAGGGGGGGACGACTTTGAAGCCCCTTCAAACAAAAGGGCTGGAGGTTTGGAAGAGAGAGAGAGAGAAAAAAACCCCTGCACGCTTTACAATAAAAAAAGTAGAAACTGATTTGATTGCTTTTTTTTTCTTTTTTACGAATATAAAGTTTCTTGTAAATATGTACAGTGTTTTGAGCTATTCTATAGCAGGAAGCATTTCACAAACAAGACACAAGAGATATACACTTTCAAGGGCTCGAGAAGCCGAGTTTTCAGGTAATGAGGGATAATCATTATTAATATTATTAGTATCATTATCATTATTAATTAGTAAGGAGTTTTTTCCCCATGAGATGCAAAGACCTTAAAGAACTTTCGGGACTTCCGGAGATGGGAAATCCGTGCACGTTTCCTGACAAAACCACCGGAGAATGCAATCAGCCTGACCCTGTTCTCCACAACAGCCCCCACCCACCCAATCCGAAGGGCACCGATGAAGCGGGAGAGATGGGGGCCTCTCCGTAGGGCGGTGCTGGGGGGGTGGGGGGCAAAGGAGCCAGCAGAGGCACAGTGGATTTGCTCTGGCCAGCTGGGAGCAAAAAAAAAGAGAGCAAAAGCAAATTGCGGCCCAAAAGGGGTGTTGTTTTGAGCTCGGTGGGAGTCAAGAATGAGAAGCAAGACGGGGCTGTTGCTGGCAGGATAGCCACAGCTGGTTTGTTGCCCACATTACTTCCCAAAGCGAGGGGGGGGCCTTTTCCTCTGGATGGCACAAAGGTCCCCCCCCCTTCTGTGACTTTCCTTGCTCCTTTGGGCCACGGGTTCAGCTTTCCTGCTCTCGCTCCGGCCTCTCGCTCGGTGTGCCTGTGCCGGATGGGGAATCCGCCCTGCCTCGATCTGGCTCAGTTGCAGCGGGGGCCTGGAGAGCCGTCCCTCCTCCTCCTCCTCCTCCTCCTCCTCCTCCTCCAGCGCCTTCCGTTTCCCCAGTTCCACAAGGATGGTTCTCGGGCTGCAGCATCGTCTCAAAAAGGCTTCGGTTATTTGAACACGGGAAAAATTACGGAGATACAATATCGAGCAAAGCAACTGAAAAGGAGGCTGCAGTCAAGAGGATGGCGGTGCAGGAAGCATGCAGGGAATCGCCATGCAGGAAGCCTGGAGGGAGGGTGGAGGCCTGGGTGTGGGGGTGTGTATATGAACGGGGCACTTGAGACCCCCCGGGAGCCTTTTGATGCAGAGGGCGAGAGACCGCTGGACAATGTTTCGTAGATGGTCGAGGCACGTTGGGGAGGGGGGGGGGGGAATTGTTAAAATGACCTTCCTTCCCAGCAACCCGGCAGATCACAGAGCTGTGCCGACAGCTGCGTTGTTGTTGGTTTTTTTTTGTTGTTTAAATTTTGGACTTGGAATGGTAAAATTTCCCCCCAAAAAACTTTCTGGAAGCAACCGATGAATTCAGTCGCTTGAGATTTGGTAGGTAAAAGCGAAATAGAAAAATCGAGGGACTGCTTTGAAAGGAGCAGTCGTACAAAGTGCCCCGCCGCCCCCCCATTCCCCCCCTCCCCAAAAGGGATGAGGGGGAAAAAAGAGAAAGGAGACCCCAGGGCAGGACAGGAAGGCGGAAGGGAAAATCCACTGGAACGCAAGCCGATCCTCGCAACGAACTTTTAGTCCTTCTGGATTAAACGCCATTGCCGGAATGAGTTTGAGCCCAGTCAGGGGTGACGTGGGGGAAATGGGTGGTGCACCTAATTCTGGATATTTCTGTGTTCTTCCTGGAGTTCAGGGAGGGAGGGTGGAGGCTTGTGGCGCTTATACTGAAGATTGGTCCCAGACCTGTTGAGGAGAAAGCAAAAAAAAAAAAAAAAAAGGCACATTTAAGTTCAGGAGGGGGACCCTGTGTGCAAATGTCTAGAATTGCAATCTCTCCTTTTTAGGGGATGAGATGGCTTAAATTCACTCAACTTTCTGGGAAAGCTCTTTTGTGGAAGGATGTCACCTTTTAAAGCAGCGTTTCTCAACCTTGGCTATTTGAAGATGTTGAATAAAAGAGCTGGAAGGGGCCTTGGAGGTCTTCTAGTCCAACCCCCTGCTGAAGCAGGAGACCTTAAACCAGGGGTAGGCAACCTTGGCTCTTTTATGACTCGTGGACTTCAACTCCCAGAATTCCTGAGCCAGCTATGAGTCATAAAAGAGCCAAGGTTGCCTACCCCTGCCCTAAACCATTTCAAACAAGTGGCTGTCCAACTTTTCTTGAAAACCTTCAACGATGGAGCACCCCACCCCTTCTGGTGGCAAGCTGTTCCACTGGCGAATCGGTTCTCACTGTCAGGAAATTTCTTAGCTCTGAACTTCAACTCCCAGAATTCTCCAGCTTGCCAGCTCTCAGAATTCTGGCAACCGAAGTCCAGGTTTCTTATTGCTGCTAAGATTGAGAAACACTGCTGGTAGAGAGTTAATGACATTTTCAGGTGATTTTTTTTTTTTTAGATTTTTTTTTTTATCCTGCCTTTATCATTTTTTTATAAAGCAGGTGGCAAACGTAGCTAATCCTATTTTGCCCACAACAACTCTGTGAAGTGGGTTGGGCTGAGAATGGGGGACTGGTCCAAAGTCACCCAGCTGGCTTTTATGCCTATGGGAGGACTAGAACTCACCGTCTCCTGGTGATTGGCCCAAAGTCACCCAGCTGGCTTTTATGCCTATGGGAGGACTAGAACTCACCGTCTCCTGGTGATTGACCCAAAGCCACCCAGGCGGCTTTCATGCCTAAGGCAGAACTAGAACTCACTGTCTCCTGGTTTCTAGACTGGTATCTTAACCACTGCACCAAACTGGCTTTCATTTTCCCCAATGGCCGGGGATGTAGAAGAACCATTTCCCCCTCACAGGTGGGGTGGAAGATTTGGGGCGTCCCCCTCCTGCCTTACTTACCTTGTTGACCTGGGCGAGGGGAGTCCGGGCGCCCCCCACCTGTATCCGTCCCCTGCTGCTCTCCTCAAACAGTCTCCCGGGGGACCTCTCTCGGCGGGTGCTGAGGACCCGTCCTGGAGACTTCTCCCTCTCCAGGGGACGCCCCGGAGACTTGTCCCTCCGGAGCTCGGTCCTTCCTTCCCGATAGCGATGCGGTGTGCTTGGCTCGCGAGGGTGGGCGGGACCTTCGGGAGGCCCTGGGCTCGAGGCGACCCGCTTGGTTATGTGCTCGTTATAGGTGGGCGGTCCTCTCTTGTTTGGACTGCTGTCCGTCAAAAACAAAGGATTGGACAGCGAGGCACAAAAAAAAACAACACCAGTTATATTGTGATTTGTAGCAGGTGAGCAACCTAACTCTTCCCTTTGCTCAAGTTCTCAAGTTCCCACGGGAACCGAGGAAGACAAAGCATACCCAAAGATGGGTACTTCACCGACCCCTGCCAATCAACCCTCCCATCCCCGGACAACCTGCCCATCTGCAGGCTGCCCCCCTCCCCCCGTGCCCTTAGCTAGAAGGCCTCCTGGATTCTCCCTCCGAGCTGGAATGTCGCTTCCTACCTGCGGGTGGTTGAGGATCCTCGGTGGTGCTCGTTGTTGGATTCTTTCACCAAATTCCCTTTGCAGCAAATCACCCTCAATTTATCCTGATAGGAAGAGGCCAGGTAAATGGCTCCGGAGGAGATAGCCGGGCCCAGGTAACGAGGGCTCGGGATGTCCAGATGGGCCCGGGCTGGGATGCTGGGGGCCAGAGAGGAGAGAAAGACACTCTTTAGACCGGGGGGGGGCAGGTCTGGTCCGAAAGGCTTTTTAGGAGCACCCTGGCCCTGGCGGTCACCAAAGGCCACGGCTGACTTACCCAAGGGAAGCGCGTGCTTGGATTTCAATCACCTCCAGGGAATTGAAGTGGGTCACAAACAGGTACGGTTCCCGATAGGCTGTGGCAGAGCCCAGGAGAGAGAGAGAGAGGCCAGGTTAGAGAAAGTCACCGGGGACAGAACGTTTTCTATCCAACTCTGTTTTCGTTCAAAAAAAATACCACAATAAGCTGCACGCCGAGCGAGGAGATGGGAAATAAATCCGGATACTCACCGAATGCCAAAGGCAGTCGACTCCATTTCAGGTCATCCGAGCGACTGCGCCTTCCGTAGGAGTCTACAAAAATGCCAAATTCTGCAAGGAAATGGCAAATAAATAAATAAAATAAAAAATCACTGAAGTGGGATAAAGAAAGAAATACTGTTTAACAGTCACGTCAACCTACCATGGAAGCAAAGCAGATACTCTTCTCTTTGCCCTGTTGGGTTCACCTGGATGATGTTGATTGGGAAACTATTGGTGGAGGATGCAAACACAGCGGACGCCAAGGTGTGGTCATTCTTATCCAGGAATTCTAAAACGACACATGAATCAGTTTTAGCAAAAGCGGGACGTGGCCTGACATCCCACATCTTTCTTTTCAACCAGGCTACCTTCTTGGCCTCTTATTAACTCACCATCTGCACCTAGGTAGCCCTTTGGCATGTGGAAGGAACTGTGGATCAGACACTTTCTTTTCCACCCACTAGGAAAACTCCCAAAAGGAATATATTTTTTAAAGATTCCACCCTGTGGCAGAGATCGGCAAGCGTGAGTTTCCGTACGTGGTTTTTTTTCAAATCCGACTCCTCACAATCCTAGCCATCAAAGATCCAATAATGCAGAACGATGGGAGAGAGAATACCACAGTGTTTCTCAAGCTTGGCCACTTTAAGACAGGTGGACTTCAACTCCCAGAATTCCCCAGCCAGCCAACCACCTATGGAAAGCCGATATTGACCGCTGATCCATAGGAGCACAGCAGTGAGTAAAGAATGGTCCAATTAACCTCTGATTTCGAGTCGTTTTTGCTAGCGGTGGCTGTCCTACACTGCTCTTTTGGCCAAGGAAAAATAAATCTGCTATCTGAGCTGACTTCAGCATCTGAGACATGACCTGGGCAGTCCCTTGCCTGCTAGATCTCTAATGCAGATCGTGGACTGACTCTCCATTCCCTTCTCCGGGAGCCCCTTGTGTCTCCAGCCCCACAAAAAAAAAACCTGCTCTCCTTTTCTGCTGACCAAACTTGATCAGGCATGAATCACAGGGATGGGTGTCCCTACCACCGCCACTCCCTCAACAGCCTTTAATGTCCCCCCCTTATAAGCAGGCTGATCAGAAGGGATTCCTACCTTCTAGGGTGTACTGCTTCATCTCAATTTCATAAAACTTATTTGTCCCCACGATGATGCTGTAATTGGTGAAATGGATACAGCCGCACGGCTCCGAGGTCTCGATCTCCTGCGACCACAAAAAAAACCAACGAAAGACTCAAGCTTGGCCCTTTTATGACTTGTGGACTTCAACTCCCAGACGTACACTTCAACCCTCACTTATGCTAAGGAATTATAACGCAGATGTTCACGTTGCAGGTAGGTTAAAGGGAAGGGCAGTGGGCAGACGTGGTCCCATTCAATTGATCTGATGGAGGCGCCACCAGACATCCACTGGAGGCACTTTTAGGCTTCTGTGGACCCAGAGGACGCTTTACCTTCCGGATGCAGAACTTGCTGAGGCTCTCGTTGTAACGTAGCACCACCACTTTGCTGGGCATGGCCGCACAGATGCACAGCCCGTTCTCAATCTGCAAAGGAACCCAACAGAAGCACCAGTTGGGAAAGAAGCTAGCCATACCGGGGATCGGGTTCAGTAAGTGTGAGACCACAGACCTAAACAGCAGTCATTTGCTTACACGGAATGAAAGATAAACTGATGGTCTTTGAGGGCCGGGCTTGCTTGCTTGCTTGCCTTCGTTCGTGTCCACGTGTTGTTCTATGAATGACTGAGAACTTGGAGGGTCTCGCTTACCTTGCCAGCTGCAAAAAGATGGCAGCCTTTCACGGCCTCAAAAATGTTGGGCGAGACGTCAGGTTGAGCCGGCAGGTGGGACTGAGCGAGGGACTGCTTCACTTTTTTCACGTCCACAAGGCACAACGCCCGTTCGTCTCCTGGGGAAACCACGCCACGGAAATACAGAATTCTTTACTGGCCAAGTGTGGAGTGGGCACACAACAAGGAATTTGTCCCTGGTACATAAGCTCTCAGTGTACATACAAGCAACATGTGATGAATCACCATCATCATCATCGTAAAATACAATCGTCATAAATCGTAAGATAACAAACTCAGGGATAGTCGTAGGGTACTAAATAAAAGCAATCAACTCAGATCATGAGGTTACAAACAACAAAGTTATAGGCATGAGAAGTAATACAGCCCTACTAGGTGATCTGCATAGGCACTGTTGTGGGAATTAGTTGTTTAGCAGAGTGATGGCATGGGGGGAAAAAACTGTCTGGTTGTTTTGGCGTGCCATGCCCTATAGCGTGGTCTTGAGGGAAGAGCAGTCAAGGGAAATTGGACTTAATTCCTTTGTGGCTACGTAGGGATTCTAGGCTGATCTCTCTTTTAACTCCATCCTAGGTTCTGCCACTCCTTCCCCTATAACACAGAGGTTGACTTCGAATCCTCTGAAGGCAACAAAACACACACATTCAAGTCTAGTTCGCAAGATGAAAAGGAACAGCCATTTGTTTTAGTGAGATGGGCGGCATGTATGTATATATTTAATAAATAAGTAAAATTATTCTATGCTATTGAAGACTTCAGGCATAAAAATAATCGCCTTCAAAGGCAGGCGAGCCAACAGGCATGAGTCCCAGGAGCAAGCATGACCAAAAGCAAGTTTCTAGCCCTCGTGGTTCAGATATATCTGAAAGTGTTGTGTAAAGATTCAAACGCTCACGCCGGTTGACCTTGATTTGAAGCAGCAAGGGGGGGGCAAGCAGAGAGGCGTTTTCTAGCGAAGAAGCTTGCAAGCCTAAAGCGAAAGGCGACGCTTCCTACTTCCTCACCTGCAATCATGAGCAGTTTCTCCAGATCCTTGATGAGGTGGATTTGAAAGACAGCACCGATCCCGGGGACGTGCGTTAAGGAATTCTTCAGCACATTCAGGGCATAGAGGCCTTCCTCAGCACCCACCAGGACCACCTGCCCAACAGGATTGACACACCCGTGTGTCAAAGGCAGAGAAAAGAGGCCACCAGGTGGCTCAAAAGGTAAACGCAAAACGCTTTGACACGACAAGGAGAGTGGAATTGTTTTGACAAAGGCCTACGGGTAATCCTTGACTTACAACGGTTCATTTAGTGACTGTTTGAAGTTACCATGGCACTAAAAAAAAAAGTGACATAGGACCGTTTGTCACGTTTATGACTGTTGCAGCATCCCGGGATCAAAGTTCATATCCTTGGCAACCGACTCATATTTATGACGGTTGCAGTGACCCCCCCTTTGCGACCTTTTGGCAAGCAAAATCAAAGGGGAAGCCGGATTCATTTAACCATCATGTGACTAATTTAACAAGCGCCGCGATTCATTTAACAAAGGGGGCAAGAAAAGTCATCAGATGGGGGCAAAACATGTCGAACCAATGTCTCGCTTAACGACATCAATTTTGGGCTCCGCCGTGGTTGTAAGTCAAGGACTCTCTGTACTTACAATCTGAGTCAATTTCAATGTTGGCATTTATTATTCTAACATTTTTCTCGTTACCTTTGCCTGGCTGGAAGTCGCCCGTTGGCCAGATGGGAGGCAGACCGATTGAATGCCTCAATAAACTTGCCCAGCCGTTCAAAACCTAAATGGACTTTTCCGCGCAGGAGCCACAAAAGCTTCTGCGGCCGTTAAAGGTGAGCTGAAGCCGGAGAGCCCTTACCTGATCGCTGAAGGGTAAAGTGCAGTTGATATCCAAGCGGTCTTCTCCTTCCAGCTTCAGGAGAGAATTCCCAAGGAGTTTCTGTGCAGGAAGACAGAAGGAGAAGGGGAGAACGAAAAAGATCACTTCAGAGGCTTGTCCTGGTTAGAACATGAATAACCCTTGATTCACAGTCCTCCGTTGGGTGACGGCTTGAAGTTACAACAGCGCTGGAAAAAAACTGGCTTATGATCAGGTCCCAAAATGGGGGCAAAACCCATTGGAGCACCCGTTTTCCAACGAGATCCATCGCAGTTAATCAAAGTCACTCTAATCGCGTTTCTTTAAAGCCTGCCTGAGCTCTTATTTATTAGAGTGCACTTAACGTGCCTTAACGGAGCTCTTTCTGCACCAGGCATTCGGGAACAGGGAATCCTGATTGCATTTTTTCACCCCCCTTTTTTTGTTGGGAGATTAAAGTCATCAGTGGGGAAGTGAATCTGAGCCAAAGATTTTGATTTAAGAAATCGCTCCTGGCCGAGCCAATCAAGGACCGGAGGATTTTTGTAAAGAGAGTCCACTCCCCGATTAAGAGTTTGATCTGACAGTTTTTTCTGTGCAAAAGAAGGGATCTGCCTCTGTTGTAAATACCCCTTTCCAAGAGGGGCAGACTGGCTTGGGAGAATCCAGGTTTGCCCCACCCTCTTGGAGTGGGAAAAGAAAGATGGGGTGGGCAACCATCTCTGCTTTGGCTAAGAGTCATCTTTTCCCCCTGTATTTCTTAAAAGGGCTTCTCCTTCTCCCTCTTTTTTTTTCTTTCTCTCTCCCTCCCTCTTCTTTCCTTCCTCCTTCCCTCCCTTCCTTTTCTCCCCCTCTTCTTTTCCCCCTCCCTTCTTCCTCCCCTCCCTCCCTTCCTCCTTCNCCTTGATGAGGTGGATTTGAAAGACAGCACCGATCCCGGGGACGTGCGTTAAGGAATTCTTCAGCACATTCAGGGCATAGAGGCCTTCCTCAGCACCCACCAGGACCACCTGCCCAACAGGATTGACACACCCGTGTGTCAAAGGCAGAGAAAAGAGGCCACCAGGTGGCTCAAAAGGTAAACGCAAAACGCTTTGACATGACAAGGAGAGTGGAATTGTTTTGACAAAGGCCTACGGGTAATCCTTGACTTACAACGGTTCATTTAGTGACTGTTTGAAGTTACCATGGCACTAAAAAAAAAAGTGACATAGGACCGTTTGTCACGTTTATGACTGTTGCAGCATCCCGGGATCAAAGTTCATATCCTTGGCAACCGACTCATATTTATGACGGTTGCAGTGACCCCCCCTTTGCAACCTTTTGGCAAGCAAAATCAAAGGGGAAGCCGGATTCATTTAACCATCATGTGACTAATTTAACAAGCGCCGCGATTCATTTAACAAAGGGGGCAAGAAAAGTCATCAGATGGGGGCAAAACATGTCGAACCAATGTCTCGCTTAACGACATCAATTTTGGGCTCCGCCGTGGTTGTAAGTCAAGGACTCTCTGTACTTACAATCTGAGTCAATTTCAATGTTGGCATTTATTATTCTAACATTTTTCTCGTTACCTTTGCCTGGCTGAAAGTCGCCCGTTGGCCAGATGGGAGGCAGACCGATTGAATGCCTCAATAAATTTGCCCAGCCGTTCAAAACCTAAATGGACTTTTCCGCGCAGGAGCCACCAAAGCTTCTGTGGCCGTTAAAGGTGAGCTGAAGCCGGAGAGCCCTTACCTGATCGCTGAAGGGTAAAGTGCAGTTGATATCCAAGCGGTCTTCTCCTTCCAGCTTCAGGAGAGAATTCCCAAGGAGTTTCTGTGCAGGAAGACAGAAGGGGAAGGGGAGAACGAAAAAGATCACTTCAGAGGCTTGTCCTGGTTAGAACATGAATAACCCTTGATTCACAGTCCTTCCTTGGGTGACGGCTTGAAGTTACAACAGCGCTGGAAAAAAACTGGCTTATGATCAGGTCCCAAAATGGGGGCAAAACCCATTGGAGCACCAGTTTTCCAACGAGATCCATCGCAGTTAATCAAAGTCACTCTAATCGCGTTTCTGTAAAGCCTGCCTGAGCTCTTATTTATTAGAGTGCACTTAACGTGCCTTAACGGAGCTCTTTCTGCACCAGGCATTCGGGAACAGGGAATCCTGATTGCATTTTTCGCTCCCCCTTTTTTTGTTTGGGAGATTAAAGTCATCAGTGGGGAAGTGAATCTGAGCCAAAGATTTTGATTTAAGAAATCGCTCCTGGCCGAGCCAATCAAGGACCGGAGGTTTTTTGTAAAGAGAGTCCACTCCCCGATTAAGAGTTTGACCTGACAATGTTTTTCTGTGCAAAAGAAGGGATCTGCCTCTGTTGTAAATACCCCTTTCCAAGAGGGACAGGCTGGCTTGGGAGAATCCAGGTTTGCCCCACCCTCTTGGAGTGGGAAAAGAAAGATGGGGTGGGCAACCATCTTTGCTTTGGCTAAGAGTCATCTTTTTCCCCTGTATTTCTTGAAAGGGCTTCTCCTTCTCTCTCCTTTTTTTTCTTTCTCTCTCCCTCCTCTTCTTTCCTTCCTCCTTCCCTCCCTTCCTTTTCTCCCCCTCTTCTTCCCCCCCTTCCTTCCTTCTTCCCTCCTTTCCTCTTCTTCCCCTCTTCTTTCCCCCCTCCCTCCCTTCCTCTTCTCCCCGTCTTCTTTCCCTCCCTCCCTCCTCCCTCCCTTCCTCTCCCTCCTTCTCTTATTTTTTTACTGTCTCTCCCTCCTTTTTCCTCTCCCTCCCTCTCTCTCTTCCTTCCTTTTCTCCTTCCCTCTACTTACAGCATCAGCCTCTGCCTTTTCTCTGGAAACTCTTCCTCCAGCCACCGTAGATTCCAGGGCATTCACCCACCGCTGCTTATCCGGAAAGGTGGGCGCGAGCAAATAGAGAGTTCGGCCAGGCCAACAGGTGGTGTGAGGATGGGATTCCAGCTTCAATATATAGGGCACATCTAGGTGGTCACCAAGCAGAACATAAAAGAGACACGCTGGATTAGGGAAGAACCAGCCCTCTTTTGCTGGCTCCTTTCTCCGCTGGTAGAGCAGAAGCACACCAAACAAGTGGAGCACCCACAAGCTCTGGAGGCCAGTCGTTCCACGGATGAATTGTTCTAACTGCCAGACAATCCCCTCCTCAATTCTAACTGGATCTCTCTTCGATAGCGTCCTATCCATTAGTTCTTGTCCTGCCTTCTGGTGCTTTGGAGAATAGGCTGACTGCCTCTTCTTTGGGGCAGCCCCTCAAATATTGGAAGGCTGCTAACATGTCACCCTGAGTCCTTCTCTTCATTAAACTAGACGTCCCCAATTCCCTTCCTTATATGTTTTAGCCTCCAGACCCCTAATCCTCTTTCTTGCTCTTCTCTGCAGTCTTTCCAGAGTCCCAAACCACTTTTGGTCACGGGTTTTTCCCTCTCTCCATCAAGATCCTCCTCTTTTATTCTCTACCACTTTTCAGGCCGTCCTTGGAAAGAATCCACAGCCTTCCCGTCCTCCAGCCAGCTTCGGCAGCCCTGGATTTTGGATCCAGCCTCACCTGTCTTGGCTGTATTGAGAAGCTCGGTCGCTCCCACGGCCCCGTGGACGGTAACGTCTCCATCTGGAAGGCACAATTCAAACTCTTCCACGGGCCGTTGTCCAGCTTTGAAAATGAATAAAAAAGGGGAGAAATGAAAGGGAAAAGGAAGCGTAATGAGCAGAGGGTCTTCACCCCCTTCAGACTTTCAATTCTTCAGGTCACTCGGAAAAGCGGCTGGCTTAAAACTCGGGCGTGGCGTCGCTGCAGGAAAGAGCCGGCCAGTTAAGGACATTAGCAACAGCAGCGGAGTTAGTAACACGGTTTGTTAACTTGCATCTGGCTTGCCCCGTTGACTTTGCTCGTCAGCGGGTCACAAAATATGACCACATGATTCCGGATCAAATGGGACAATCCCCCACGGTCAGCTCGCCACCGGACAGTTCAATTGAACTATTTAAAATAGTTTTAAACATGTTTCCATTTTTTTTTGTCGTTCGCATTGCATTTGGCTCCCCCCCCCTCTGGCATTCTTCCTTTCATGATTCTATTCCACTATTTCTCTGATATTAGCGTAACGCTTGTCCTCCCCCCCCGGCGCGTTGGCTGCGGCGAGGGGTCGTAGACCCGATCCCGGGACACTGCAACCGTCATAAATACGAGTCAGTTGCCAAGCGGCTGAATTTTGATCCCGTGACCCCTGGGGAGGCTGCAAATGGTTGCAAGTGTGAAAAATGGGTCCATTTTTCCGGTGCCGTTGGTAGCGTCAAACCGTCACTAAGTGAGCTGTTGTAAGCCGAGGAACTGTCTGTATTTCACCCATGCTCTGCTTTTGGGATGCAACAAAAATCAGCAGGGATGGCATCCACAATTCCTCCAGACAGTCCCCCCCCCCCCCACCAAGCTGAAGGAGTTACATTGGAAGGAGCAGACGGTGATTCCTTGGTGATCGAGTGCAAGTTAAAGCAAAATAATGCAAATAATAAAAGAAAGGAAAATAGTGCAAAATAAAAGTAGTTCCCACTTTCCCATCGTGGATCCTGCTCCCTTCCCCACCCAGCTCTTCATCATATTGCTATGTTTCCATTCCTTGTTTTTATTGTTTTACTGTTTTATTCTCAGTAGATGTACATTTTTTTAATATAATTTTAGGTTTCTATGGTTGTAAGCCGCTCCGAGTAAGCCCATGGGTGGCAAATGAATTCAGTAAATAAATAAATACGGGAACGGTCTCAGGTGAAAACATTTTGAATACCAGGTTTCCCCCCCAAAATAAGATCCAACTGGAAAATAAGCCCTGGCATGATTTTGTCAGGATGCACGTAATATCAGCCCCTCCCCCCAAATAAGCCCCAGTTAAGATGGTCACCCAGATGGACGTATTTAGCACCGTATTTCCCTGAATATAAGACCTAATTGGAAAAATAAGCCCTAATGCGTCTTTTGGAGCAAAAATTAATATAAGACCCGGTCTTATTTTCGGGGAAACACGAATAGCAAAATCCTAGTTATAGGGGGGAAAGCTTGTTAGTTTAAAGCAGGGGTCTACAACCTTGGCCACTTGACGACGGGTGGACTTCAGCTCCCAGAATTCCTCAGCCAGCCATGCTGGCTGAGGAATTCTGGGAGTTGAAGTCCACCCGTCGTCAAGTGGCCAAGGTTGGAGACCTCTGCTTTGAAAGGGTGGCCAAAACCAAAAACATATCCAGAAGGATTCCTGTAGCATCTTTTTCAAACCCACCAACTTGATTTAAGTGCCAGGAAACCTTCCTGAATTGCAGTTGGTTTGCTGGAAAAGACGCCACTTATCATAGAAAAGGGTTTTCCACTTCCCCAAAGTAAGAGGCGGATGGATGGCTGCGGCAGGGAACACAGGAAAGCTCGGGATGGAGAGGAAGAAAAAAAGAAGAAAAAAAAGAATTACCTTCTCTCGTTTCCGTGTCGTAAACAAGGACTTTAGTTCCTTCTAAAACGACATACTTCCTATCCCAGCCCTGCTGGCCGCGTTTATTATTCCTGAAAATAGAGAAGGACAAGGACAACCTTGAGAAGTTCTGCGAGGTTCCGGATCAAGCGGGAAGTTGGACGAGGCTCCCAAAAAAAAAAAAAAGTCACCGAGAGAAAACGGCCTCCGCGGCTTCCGCCATGGCCCTCCAGAGCTGCTCTTCTTTTCGGCAGTCTCAAAGCTGGGCTGGCATTTTTCAAGGCAGAGACTCACGTTTGTACCTGGGCACCTTCATCCATCCTTCCAGCCGTAAGGCGCTGCCTGGGTCTTTCAGCTGCACGCCGGGGGAATTTAGCTTGTCCCGGCAGAAGGCTTCGGAGAAGTGCGTGGCGTACTCAGCCGGCAAGCCACAAGTGGCCGGCAAGCAGGCGGAACACTTGGGATGGCACATCATCTGGCATTCTTAAAAAAGAAAAAAAAGTGGGGGGAGGGGAAGAGAGGAGAGGGGAGAAAGAAGAGGAATCAACCACCTTGTTGTTGCTGTTGTTAATTACGAAGTCGTGTCTGACCCATCGCGAGCCCATGGATGACGTTCCTCCAAGCCTTCCTGTCCTCTACCATCTTCTGGAGTCCATTGAAGCTCACGCCTCCTGCTTCAGTGACTCCATCCAGCCACCTCATTCTCTGTCGTCCCTTTCTTCTCTTGCCCTCCATCTTTCCCAGCATTAGGCCCTTCTCCAGTGAGTCCTTCCTTCTCATTAGGTGGCCAAAGTACTTGAGTTTCAACTTCAGGATCTGGCCTTCTAAAGATCAGTCAGGGTTGATCTCCTCTAGGACTGACCGGTTTGAACGCCTTGCAGTCCAAGGGACTCGCAGGAGTCTTCTCCAGCACCAGAGTTCAAAGGCCTCCATTCTCTGGCGCTCAACCTTTCTTATGGTCCAACTTTCACTGCCATACATTACAACTGGGAAAACCCTGGCCTTGACTATAGCACTTTTGTTGGCAGGGTGATGTCTCTGCTTTTTAATATGCAGAGGATCAGCATACTAGGATCAGCCAATCTTCAGCCGACACAATATAAGTGCGCTCTTCAAACCCACAAATACACTAAGGCAGGTGCCTGCCCACCCCAAGGATAAAACAGCCAGACGCAAACTGAGCCAGGCGGTATATACAGTACGATGCAGTGAGGCACGTGCAGATCTGCCCATTGGGGAAACGAAACAACCACTTGGTAAACGCAAGGCACAACACGGCCCATCGGGGCAAGATTCGGCAGCCCATCTGCATTGGAAAGACCTCCGCCAAAAGGCCTCTTTCCGGAGAAAAGCACCTCTGGATCACCTGCTCGGTCAGCCCTCTTCGGCTGGCCCATCCTGCTTACCCAGACATTTCGAAGCCTGACGTCCAAAGTGCACAGTGTCTAAGCAAACAGCACATTTGGTGGCTCTCATGTTCAGCCCCACGTTGAAACGGTGAGGGATATTGTGATGCATCCGTTCTTTAAGGCGCCGATTAAACTCTAGGGGAAACAGCACAAACTCTGTTAGTTGGGAAACTACACGAAGAACCAGCTTGCATGAAAAGGTACACACGGGCCGATGCTAAAACCTCCCTCTCTCCCTCATCTATCTGTCTGTCTATCTCATCTATTTATATCATTCTATCTATCTATCTATCTATCTATCTATCTATCTATCTATCTATCTATCTATCTATCTATCACCAAATTTCTGCACCGCCCCTCCCACTTCTGTGAATCTGCTAGCGCTGTCTTTAGAGCAGAATGTCTTCCAGCCCAGCCAAAGGGCGTCACACCTAAAATGGCTTACCAGCTTTTAAAGAAACTGAGTGATCTACATTATTTCTTCAAGACCTTTATAGGATCCTAAACTCCAAACTGTGTGGTCCTTGGGGCTCTCTGAGCTTGCAGACGTTTCTTTACCAAAAGAGGTCACATCATCAGTTCTGGAAGGGAGGGGAGTTTGAGGCAAGTATCTAATGCAGCATCTACCACTGATGATGTTACCTGGTTTGGTAATGAAATGTGGGTCAGGTGGCCGGCATAGCTATACGCCGAAGAGCATGGAACGCTGTTACCTTCTTCAGAATGGTACAACTCAACATGGCTGACTCATTGCGGCCGACTTGCCGCAGCCAACTCTCCGGGGCCAGCTCGCTGTGGGGCAACTTGCGGTGGGACAATCCAACGTGGGATAAATCAAGAGAGGGACAAGTGAATTGCACCGGGCCTTGTCTTGCTTTAGATTTGAACCTTCTCAACTTAGAAGTCCTCAAGGCTGCGGTGATCTGCAATTCTACTTGTCCCTCTCTTGAGTTATCCCACGTGGAACTGTCCCGTGGTAAGTTGGCTGGAGGTAGTTGGCCAGGGCGAGACGGCTGGAGCGAGTTGTCCTAGACCCTGTTACCTTCCCACCAAAGTGGTGCCTATGTATCTACTCATATCTGCCTGCTTTCAAACTGCTAGATGGGCAGGATCTGGGGCAAGGAACGGGATCTCACCCCGTCATGTCCTGCTTGGGTTTCAAACTGCCAAACTTCTGGTTGACAAGCCCAGCATCTTAACCACTAGCCCACCATGCCCTCTCCCGCCTACTCTTAAACACAATTTAAATTCTACCCAAATTTTGTTTTCACGGTAATATCCATTTATCCTCAAAAAGAATGTATAGCCGAGGTCTGCCTTGCTTTGGAAATAATGAGGAAAATCTACTCTGGGTGGCTTGGAATGGCACGTCACATTCTGGGGCCGCTTTTTAAAGCAGCCATGTCTTTTCCTCTGAGACTGCCAGGAGATCCTGAGAAAATACAGGGCTGCCTTAAAAAAATATCGCAGAAGGACCTACCCAGCCTGGCTTTCTAACAGGGTTTGCGAAAGCCAACATAGGCAAATTGGAAATTTGAGAAATAATTGGTAAATAAAGGTGTTTATTGGGGGGGGAACCCTTCTGTAAAGGAGGTGTGATTCAAGAACAGCAGGGCTGAAACAATACGGCTGTCTGGCAGCGGATGCAAAATTTGGTGAGAGAGTTAGTTAATATGCAGATATTGTTCAGATTTGGGGAACCCTGGAATTAAACATTGTGGACCTGCCGGTTAGTAATTTAACACCTATGGAAACGGAAATCGTGATAATTAGTGCTTACACAGAGCTCTGAGAGTTCGTATAATTATCTCAGTGATGGTTACAATCCTGTTAAGGTAAGCCACCATTAATTCCCAATTATTATTATTATTAAAACCATACAATAACATCGTAACTCGAGAGACTGAAAACCGGGGAGGGGGTCTCCCCTTCACACTCCTGGGCAGGACAGAACAAAAGAGTCTTGGTCACGTGACCGAACCACATGGACAGATAGGGGAGTCAAAGACAAGCCGTAAGTTGGGACACTCATAACAC
Organism: Protobothrops mucrosquamatus; assembly: GCF_001527695.2. Lineage (NCBI taxonomy): Eukaryota > Metazoa > Chordata > Lepidosauria > Squamata > Viperidae > Protobothrops > Protobothrops mucrosquamatus. Next base: position 597,648 of record NW_015386892.1, read on the forward strand.
GACGACACCCAAATCCTACAGGAAACAGGGAGAAATCACACACAGAAAAAGACAACTTGCGGAGGGCGCAGGGATTCTCCTCCAGCTACGCTACGTGATTTTTTGAGATCCAGCATGATGGGCTTGGAATCCACGGAGGGGAGGGGAGCTGGAGTCCTTGGATCCTGCTCAAAGACTTGCTGGAAGTAGTTGCAATTCGGACCTTAATTGGGCTTTGAGACTCATTCCAGTCTGCAGTAGTTGCATCTCTGCCAGGAGATCGTCAGTGTTCCTAGTTCCACCTGCTCTCAACTCCCTTTTTCAAGCCACCTTTAGGGACCAGCTAAGCTACCATTTGTTTAGACTACAGGCCAGGGGTGTTCAACCTTGGCAGGTTTAGGACTTGTGGACTTCAACTCCCAGAATTCCCCGGCCAGCCGTGCCTTCTCTAAGCCCTTCTCTGAATCCTCCTAAAAGCAGACTTTGTCAAGGAAGGTGGTAAAACGGGACAGAACCCACTTAACAACCATCTCACTTAGCAACGGTGGCAAGTGGAGGACTATCTGTATTCTAGGAACCTTACAATTCGCCTGGCTTTGGGCTGTCGCTTTTGGCTGTCACCCGGTTCTCGCTTGGCGCTAATTAAGAAAGCCGGGCACCATATGCAGTTGGGGGGGAGGATGTCTCCGGGTCTCCCCTACAGAAGCCCACCCCCACCCCCCAAGCCTTACCCTCAGGCGTGGAGGCCTCCTTTCTGCGGCTGGAGGGAGGTGCCAGCAGGCTGATGGGCGTGGGCTGGTGTTCTGGTGACCGAACTAGGGCAGACATGATGATCTGCTGCCTGGCCGTGGCAGGCGTGGAAGGGTGAGGGTGGTCTGTAATTTTCCTATGGGCAGCTACGGACACACACAAATAGTTAGTTAACGCTTCCGCCGAGCGGGACCAGGAAGAAGAAGAGGAGGAGGAGGAGGAGGAAGAAGGGAGAAGAAGAAGAAGAAGAAGAAGAAGAAGAAGAAGAAGAAGAAGAAGAAGAAGAAGAAGAAGAAGAAGAAGAAGAAGAAGAAGAAGAAGGGAAGGGAAGGGAAGGGAAGGGA
>NW_015386892.1:599242-640912 GCF_001527695.2 Protobothrops mucrosquamatus
GGGGGGGGGCGCTCGGGACTCCAAAGGGAAAAAAACAAAAGACCCCTTCCGCTTTGGCGGCAACTTTTCAGCGTTCCCCCCCTACCTTCCTCCCGAGCGGATCGGAGCTCAATGCGGGTTTTCTGCAGGGCTTCCTCCAGCTCGGCCGAGCGGGCCTTCTCCTTCTCCAAGGCCACCTTCAGCTCACTGTACTGCAGAGGAACCTGTGAGGGCAAAGAAGGGTCCTCTTTCCGTCGACTAAACAGGCCCTAGCAACAGAAACACACAGACAGCTCCTAACTCCTAGTCGGTGACGGTTGCCTCCAGGGGAAGGGGACGCTGGCTAGCTAAGGGCAGACCAGAGGGTCCGGCGGCCTCCTCGTCTCAGCCAAGGGAGGAGGAGCTGGGCAATGGCCAGCCAAAGTTTTCCTCCTCCTCCTCTTCCTCCTCCTCCCCCCCACTCCCTTCGCATACTGATGATGTTCCCTAGTACGGTAATAAAACATCTACAAGCAAACCAGCTCGGAGAGCATCAAGGACCCCCCAGTCCTTTTCCTCTCCTCCTCCTCCTTCTAAGTTGAGGACTATCTGCATAGGGTCTCCTGCCTGAGCAGGGGGCTGGACTACAAGACCTCCAGGGTCCCTTCCGGTTCTGTTGTCATTATGTAAGCCCTAAGGCTGCTAGCCAAGGGATCAGTGCGCCCGTGGACTTTCCTAGGCATGGTTAGCCAAGCTTGACTTGATGGGTGACGATGGCCTTCTGGCCCTGTCTAGCTGGGAAAACACGGCAGCAAAGCGCTTAGCAAACTCGCAATAAAGCTTGGCTTTATTTGGCGGCTTCGTGGGTGGAAGAGAGTTTGGCTGTGTCTGCCCATCAGGTGAAACTTGAGTAATTGGAAGGCAGTCCCTCGGCCTGGTGGGTGGCTGGCTGGCTGAGCCGGTGGGTGGGCAGAAATTGCCCTTGTGTAGAAAGAGACTCCACAAGGAATAGCAATAGCACTTAAGACTTATATGCCCCTTCACAGTGCTTTACGTCCCTCTCGGAGCGGTTTTACAGAGTCAGCCTCCTGCCCCTCAACAATCCGGGTCCTCGTTTTACCGACCTCGGAAGGAGGGAAGGCTGAGTCAACCTTGAGCCCGTCAGGATCGAACTGCTGGCTGTGGGCAGAGTCAGCCTGCAATGCTGCCTTCTAACCACGGTTCCTGCCTCCCCACTGCTGTCTGATGCCAATAAAAAAAAGCCACCTCAGGGCCGTAAACCGAGGGGTCCCAACTGTTGCGAATAGTTCCATTTTATAGCGGAAATTGTTTCGCTACACCTTTCCACTTAACAACAGGAAACATCTGCCCTTTTCCCGGCTGATTCAGCGTAGATCTGAATGCCCAGCTATTAACCCTCTAACGCTGCCTTTATAACATTTTCCCGGGGGAGGCCATCTTTGTCCTTTAATAACACACACTACAACTACAGGGTCCAAAGGAGGAACTTAAGGAACTTGGAGGAGTTTGGGGCATCTTAAAAGCCCTCTTCATCTCCCAGTCTTAGAATTTCGGACAGAAAGCCACCTGCCTCCTAGTTAATCTTTGTGTTCATTTATTTGCCCCACCTTTTTTTTCTTGGCTGGCTGATCCATCTTTGCTTGCAGGAAGTCTATAAGCTTGGTTTGTTGGGAAATTGTGCCTTCCATTTTCACTTTTTCGTGGGAATAGAGGACCTTTGCAACACAAACAAGTTGGGGAGAAAAAAAAGACCCAGGAATCACCACAGGTGTGCAAATAACCCCAGGCAAAGGGGAAATCCATAACATTATTTTCCGGCGGGCCATGCTTTTCCCCTCACCTGAATATTTTCCAGCTGGTATTCCAAGTCGCTCCTTTCAGTCTTCAAAAGATCCGCCCGGTCCAAAGCCTCTTGCAGGCCTTGAGTCAGCCGAAAGATGTGATTTTTCTGCAAATCCATCTGCTGCTGCAATTTGGCTTGCTGGGAAGGAGACAAAACCCAGCATGGCAATTATAAAATATTCAGAGGGAGGGAGGGAGGATTAAGAGAAAGACAGAAAGAAGAAGAATCGAAGGAGATAAAGAGGAAGGAAGGAAGGAAGGAAGGAAGGAAGGAAGGAAGGAAGGAAGGAAGGAAGGAAGGAAGGAAGGAAGGAAGGAAGAAGCCATATTTTGGGGTTATGTCAAAATTTAAACTAATGTTTCTCAGCTTCGGCAACATTAAGATGTACAGACTTCTATCCCCTAGTTAGCAGGGAATTAAAGTCTGCACATCTTAAAGTTGCCCATTTGAAAACCACTGATTTAAACCAAGCTTGTAAGATAACATCTGGAGGAACCTACTCAGAAGGAAACAAAGCCAACAGTTTCGATGGTCTAAGCCAGGGGCCTTCAAACTTGGCCCTTGTATGACTTGTGGACTTCAACTCCCAGAATTCCTCAGCCAGGCACGCGTGCCTGGCTGAGGAATTCTGGGAGTTGAAGTCCACAAGTCATACAAGGGCCAAGTTTGAAGACCCCTGGTCTAAGCAGTGACCCCTGCTGAGAATTCTAACGATTTGGGATCCAGAAATTTCCAGAACTGGCCACTGCAATCTCGCTGGGAAGGAGCTACAGCTATTACGCCACCAAGCCCAAATTGTAACATTTGCCAGTTTCTATCTCCCAGAAAGGGCTCACAGACTTCCATTAGGGAGCAGGGACTACCTCTTCCAGAAGCCTCTGTTTGAGTTCGCGTTCCGTTTCAAGCTTCTGCTGCAAGCTCCGGGCGTTCATCTCCAGCATGGCGTGCTTCTTCTCCAAGTCGTTGAGCTGGATAGAACAGGGAAGTGGGCAGGTTCAACGGACGCAGGTGTGAAATGCCCCATTTGGCAGTCGTTCTGAATCTACTCGGCCCTCCGATTCCCTTCCCCCTTTCTAAACCTCTGTACAGGCAGTCCTTGACTTACAACAATCCATTGAGTGACCATTTAAAGGTACAACAGCACTGAAAAATAGCAATAGAGCTAGCGCTTAGACTTATATACCTCTTCACAATGCTTTACAGCCCCTCTCTAAGCGGTTTACAGAGTTAGCCTCTTGCCCACAACAATCTGGGTCCTCATTTTACTGACCTCGGAAGGAGGGAAGGTTGAGTCAACCTTGAGATGGTCAGGGTCGAACTCTTGGCAGTGGGCAGAGTTTGCCAGCAATTCCACATTCTGACCACTGCGCCACCACAGCTATCTATCGTCTGTCTATCTGTCTCTATCATCTATCTATCTATCTATCTATCTATCTATCTATCTATCTATCTATCTATCTATCTATCTATCTATCTATCTATCTATCTATCTATCTATCTACCTATCTATCTATCTACCTATCTACCTACCTACCTACCTACCTACCTACCTATCTATCTATCTATCTATCTATCTATCTATCTATCTATCTATCTATTTATCTATCACATAAGCAATAGCACTTAGACTTATATGCCGCTTCATGGTGCTTTACAACCCTCTAAGCAGTTTACAGAGTCAGCATATTTGCCCCCAACAATCTGGGTCCTCATTTTACCGACCTTGGAAGGTTGTAAGTCAGGGGTCCCCAACCCCTGGTCCGTGGACCGGTACTGATCCGCGGCATGCCAACAACCGGTCCGCACAAACAAGCAAAGCCCCATCCGTGGGATGCAGGCAGCACACAAAACCACGCACTCTCCAATCTGTGGAAAAACCTGGTACCCAAAAGGTTGGGGACCTCTGTTGTAAGTCAAAGACTATCTGTATAGCATTTTAAGTGACCAACCTTGTCGGACAGACTCTCAGCTTTGAGTTTCTGTTCCTTTAATGCTTGCTGGAGAGCCAAGATCTCTGCTTTATGTTCTTTCACGGCGAGCTCCACCACTTGGCGGGATTCCGTGATACGCTGGTCGGCCCGCACCCTGTATGAAAGGGAATGAAGTCCCGGCTTTACACCACTCGTGGGGTCTGCTTCCCTTCCAGGATCCCAGGACGGGTGGGATCAATAGGAAAGGAGCTTTCAGACATCCAAGCCCTTTCTTTCGAAGGCCAGAAGGCCACCATCCAGTGCTTCTTCCTAGATTTCACACATCTTATCCGCTCCTGCTCTGCTGAGCGAGAACCAAGTTGGCACAGTGAGAATCCGGAAGAAAAACGAGGGCCAGATGGTGGCGGTATAAGAGGGTTGCTGGCAAATGATCAATCTCTGTTTCCCAACGTCAGGCTCTTGCATAAAGTTCTGTATATAGCCTATATGTTTGTTAATTAAGAGTCCAAGAATAAACCGGTTTAGAAAGCAGGAACAGCCCAGCTTCCTGAAATTCTTTCAACCTTTCCACGGTCAACTCTCCATGTTTCCTTCCTGAAAAAGGGTCAGGGGAAAAAAATTCTGCTGCAAGAAAACGAGCAAGCTCAGAGAGTACCAGGGTCCCCTCATTTCAACCCTGAGCTTCGAAGAGTCTCCTTTGTTGAAGCCTGAAATTCACTGTTCTTTCAACGTTCCCGTCGATTTTAGTACAAAACCTGTTTTTCAACCCCCTTCTTTTTTTTTTTCACCATTTCACATGCACACAAAACCCAAGCCGAAGAGAACTCGTTACCTGCTCTGCTTCTCCGTATCCAACATCCTCTGGAGTTCCCGCACCCGGCACTCAAACTGGGTCTTCTCATCCCCCAGAACACTCCTCCACGCCTCCCACTGACGCTCCTTCTCCAAGAGTTCGTCGTTCAGGGCCTCCAGATCCATCACTTGCTCCTCCAGCATGGTACAGGTGGTCTTTAAGGCCTCCATGGTCTATAAATAAATCCCCAGCCAAGTTGTTGTTGTTTTTTTTGTCCCCTGATGTTCAGCTCAAGAGCATAATTGTGGTCTAAAATAAAGCTCCTTTACATTCCTTATGAAGAGGTTCTTAACATTTACTGAACCTCTTCGAGGATAATCAAGAAGATAGTGAACAATGTTCCAGAATATATATATACACACACACACACACCACAAAGCAGGACAACAAATCACACCAAACGAAGTCTACTCGGAGTGGGCTGAAGTCAAGCTGAACTAGATGCCTGTGAAGAGGACTTGTCAATACATGGCTGGGTCTGAATTACCCAAGGGGTGTTTCTTGGGACCGTGCGTCTACGTTGACCACACAAGGACTTTGTGGTGCAAAACTCTAACATCTCTCTTGATGGTCTAAGCAGATTTTATCCATTCTATGTTCTTTAATTAAATCCTGCAAAGCAATTCTTAGCTTTTTGTTTCTCCACCAGCAATCAGCACTCAGAGGAGCACAGATTAACTCCAAGTTAACATCAGACCGACAATCAAGTAAGCAAGACCCCAGTCGAGGGACTGCCAAAGAAGCCAAGGGCAAACAGCCCAGTCAAAGAATCTCTAAGACAGGGGTCTTCAAACTTGGCCCTTTGATGACTTGTGGACTGCCAGCCAGCATGGCATGCTGGGTGAGGAATTCTGGGAGTTGAAGTCCACAAGTCATCAAAGGGCCAACTTTAAAGACCCCTGCTCTAAGATCACCCCAGGACAAGCCACTAGAATATAAACTGAGAACGAACCTCACTCCTTATTAGCACTGATGTTACCTAATTTGGATAATGAAACATCTGCAAGAAAACAACCAAGCTCAGAGACCACCAAGACCCCTCATTTTTGCTTCTGTTACCCAGATGTGATGGCACAGTTCTGGATGATGGATATTAGATAGAACAACAGCATTAGAAGAGTCTGAGGCAGGGACTCCAAGGTCATAAAAATGGGGAAGAATTAACTATATGCAGTGGTTTAGACTGCCTGCTTTCAGACCAAGCCTTCAATATGTATATGCAAGTTAATCTGCTGGTTGAAGAAGAGTCTCTAATAGCTGGCCTTGGAAGACTTAAACTGGGAGAACTTACTTGCTTTTGACTGGTGAGCTGCATCTCCCGTTCCGTTATCTCGCGGCGAAGATGGTCAACCTCACTTCGCAGCTGAACCACCTCGTTGTTTGCCCCCGAAGCTTCGTCCAGCTGCTTGGACAGGAAGAAATTCTGGTTGTTCAGCTCAGCGTTATCCTCGGTCAGCTGGTTCAGCTGCTCTTCTAGGTCCGTAATCACCTAAATAAAAAAAAAATAACATGCTGGGGAGATGGGAAAATAAAAAAAATCTAAGAAATAGGCTGAACGTAAGCCGAGCCTTCTGACAGCCAACTTCCAAACTTGATCGAATGGCGTTCTGGAAGTTTATCATGCAGCCTTGCAAAATGGCACATGCTGAGTTGCAGAGTGGAAAGGCCAGCCCCGCGCCCGCGTTGAAGACCTGCTGTTCTTTTAATCGCTCGCTGTAAGATGGCAGCTCAACGTAAGAGTTTACCTTCCACCCTACGACCTCAGTTGGAAGGGTTGCAATAGCAACGAGCAACTGGCAGCCCGCGGGGGGGGGGTGTCTTGCCGGATCTGCAGATGTTCAAAGGACAGCAGAAGCAAAAATGGATTTATCTTCCCCAACCTGGTGTTATCCTCACTGTGGACAACGGAGTCTAACTTCCCTAAGAGGGACGCTGATGACTTGCACAGAGCCCTTTGAAGAGAGGCCGATGATCGCTTTGAAATTACTTGAACAAGAGAGGAACACCAGGAACACTGGTCAGTTAGAAACCTGGGTGTCAAACGTGTCTGCCAGGGGAAAGCTAAGATAAGCAGTTCAATGAGAGGCAGGGAAGACCAAGGCAACGATGCTTTTATGAAAAGAAAGAAAGAAAGCTGGTGTCCATTAAAGCAGAATGGGGGTGAAGATGGACCCCCTCGGACCGCCCACCCCAGATGTTTTGAATCCTGCTGTCCGCGTGGATAGACGACCTGTCAGAAAACGGAGGCCAACGACTCCACAAAGTCACACCTCCGGAGCACAAAACCCACAACTCTTGAAGGAGACGTTCAACTGGATATTGAGTCACCTTCCAGGCAAGGCTTGACTGAGTCACCCAATAACCAAACCACTTTCTCAAAAGTTGTCCTGGCGCAAACAACTTGCACTCACAGTTGGGACTCCCAACCAATGGCAACTTCTCCCTTTTCTTCCTGGCAACGGAGGAAGAATTGACAGAGGAGAAAAGCGTTGTGAATAGGAATCAACGCCAATGTCATCAAGCTAATTAAAAAAACAACAACATCCTGACAATGTGGGGCCCGTGCTCGGATGTTGTCAACCTAAAGAGCATCGTCTCCCGGTGCATTGGATCTAGAGGGTCCCATATTTGGAAACCATTATATTTCTTTGGTTCAGCTGCGTGGGGAGGGGGACAGGGGAGGAGATGGACCCTTTCTCATTCTTTTATAAGTATATAAAGCTGACAGCATCTCCTAACAGGTGGTTGGAATAAATATGAAGATAGACCACAAGGGAACAGCAAGGTGGCCACCTTCAAGCTTGAAGTTCTGAGAACTTCCTAATCCATTTGAACTGAAGGATCTGTGAAAGCAGGGTATGGGATACCACAAAGAGGTCCCTTGCTCCAGGAACAATCTTTGTTTTCAACGCATCGGGAAAAACTTTTCAGGTTAGTATTAAGAAACAGAAAAAGTACCCGCTTGAGGTTTCTGTTTTTCTTTTTTCCTTTCTAGAAGATAAAAAATCAACATTTATGGACATTCCCCTCTCCCCTCCACTCTTCCCAAATTTACAGTTAATGCCAATATCTTGAAATTTATCAGATGGGTAGACTGAAAAAATTCTTCCCTCCTGGATGTTGGGGATCGATTTTCAGACTGACATTACAATTCTGAAATAAACAAATAAAATAAAATGAAATTGAAATGCGACTAACGCAGAAACGCCTTGTGGCTATCATTTTTTTCCAGTCCTTGTTTATATCCATCGACGCATATCCTTTTCTGCAAGGGTCCAGGTTTGACTAAACACTATGAGCAGCTTCTCATATTGGTCGGAAATGAATAAAGTTTGCAAAGAAATATAACACCCGACACATTCAAAATTTCAATTTGCTAGTAAAGGAAGACAGCGGATGCGAGGAATAAGAAAGTAGGGTTCCCCCCCCCCCCATGCTACATGTTAGTTATAAAATTTTAGTACAACACTCGAGGTTACCTTGGTAACCCGGATAGGCAGATAGACCAATCAGCAGTTCTTTAGCCATTACAAATAAAACGGTCCCTCTTATATTTTCAGATGCACATGGGCCTCTGAAGAGCAAGGGCCAGAGAGAAAAAAAACAGGAATATATATTATCATCGTTTTGATGAGCTTCGGAAGCAAATTGGTTGCAGGCGACCGGAGGTAAAACCATAGACCAGGCAGAATTGATAGCCGATTAATCCAGCAAGTGTTAAACTGCTAGGTAATAATTTTTTTTTTTGCCTTGATGCATCTTCTATGACCTACAGGTACAACTGTTTCGTTTAGTGACTGTTCAAAGTTACAAGGGCACTGAAAAAAGTGACTTAGGACCATTTCCCACACTTATAAGCATTGCAGCATCTCCCTGCGGTCAAGAGATCAAAATGCAACTGACTGGTATTTATGACGGTGGCAGCGTCCCCGGGGAATCGCGTGATTCCCCTTTTGCCAACCTCCGACTAGCAAAGTCAGTGGAGGAAGCCGGTTCACTTTCACAATTTAACAACCGTAGGGATTCGCCTAACGGCTGTGGCAAGCAGGCTCCATAAAAAAGGGAAGAAACCTCGCTTAACCGATGCCTCGCTTAGCGACAGAAATCTTGGCTGGCTGTACCCCATGAACCGTTCTGTCGGCTATTCGAAGTGCTGGAAGGAAAAATAAAAAATAAAAAAAATTAAAAAAAACAAAGCCTGAAGGATGAGGGCCTTTTTCCAATTCACCTCATGCGGTGCTGCCTGATGCCTTCTCCGGTCCCTGGTGGGGAGGTGTAAAAGATTTAAGAGGCTGCGGTATTTCTGAAATGAATTCAGGAGAAGGAGGAGGAGGAGGAGGAGAAACAGGCAGGCAGGCAGAGGGGAAGGGATGAGGGTATAGGAAGAAGGAGAACCTCTTGCAAAAAAAAGGGAAAAAAAAGAAACTTTATTTTCCTTGATCTCAGCAGGTGGGCTGTACTTATTTGAGGAGGGGATAGAAGAGATCTAATGCAAGATGCTTATTCTATATATATATATATACACACGACACAACCATCTTTTCATGAATCATGTTCCAGCATCCGTACAAGCCATAAATACCCTTGGCTCCCCTGTTTAGCATAATATTTCGGCTAAGAATAACAGCAGGCGCCTCTACCTCCTGTTCTCTGTCAAGAAATATCAGCAGGAGGACCAAAATTCATACGGTTGAGGCACCGAGGTTTCAGTTGCAGCAATAGGGCAGCCAGGCTCTAATTAGAAGGCTATCTTCACATTATCCTAGGAAAGCAAACGCCGTTTTGGGTTAAGGGCACCGAAGCAGACCAGTGCTTCCAACGAAAAAAGCGCCAAGGTCAAAGGCACACCAGAAAACGTTCACGGTTGGGTCAATGAGGTGCCGTAATGGATATTTTACTTCCCCGGATCTACTTCCTTGCGTGTCTTACATCCTCCTCCAAGCTATTTCTGAATTTAGCAGCAAGTTTGCAGCCCAGCTATTAATATACTAAAGAAAGAGGCACAAGGTCTGGGCTGGAGTTTTAAAAAACCTGCCCCCTAGGTACAGAAACATGAAGGGCCCTGTTTAAAGCCGTTGCCCCACTTAACATCACATCAGAAAGCCGCACAACTGATTTGCAGGGTGTGGGGAGGGCTGCATCCTTAACTTCCTCCCCCCCACTGCCAAATAAGCATATGCTCAGCCGAAGCAAACTAGGGCAGTGGAGTTAAAATTGGGAATTACAGAGCCTGTGTAGAAACAGAGACTTGTTCCCAGTCAAAATTTTAAGCAGTAACTTGTTGGGGAAGCAATTGGCAATAAACTTAATCCTGCTGAAAGACTATGAGAAGGAATGACAGCAGCTTTTGGGAAGGGAAGGGAAGGGAAGAAGTGGAATGGAATGGAATAGAATAGAATTAGAAAATGGAATAGAATATTAGAAGTGGAGTGGAGTGGAATAGAATAGAATTAGAAAATGGAATAGAATAGAATTAGGAGTGGAGTGGAGTGAAAAGGAATAGAACAGAACAGAGTTGGAGGGGATCTTGGAGGTCTTCTAGTCCAGCCCCCTGCTAAAGCAGGAGAACCTACACCATCTCAAACACTTGCTAAGTGTTTGTAAACTTCAAGAACGGATTGTGATTTGTGCACAGGCTGGCAGCGGTTTGGGAAGGCCAAACCTTTGCAATGAATTCCTGGTGCTCAAAGGAGAGGCCTCATTCTTTTCCAGATACTTACTTTTAAGAAGTAAAAACAGCAAGGAGGAAGAGGAACGACTTCTCCAGGAAGAAGGAATTGGAACATTATCGGTTCTTAACGCCACCAAAGGACACGTCATGGTTTTGGGAAGTACGCTGAACGCTTGTTTAAAATCACATGCATATATATTTTTTCCCCCCTTGCGTTTTTCTCACCCACTTCAAAATCTGCCCGAACTCATCTGTCCATACAAATCAAAGCAAAACACGACCGACACGCATTTTGAACGTCGGATTCCCTTGCCCGGAAGGGGCTCGTTGCAACATGTTCCTTTTGAGGCCCTGCGTTCGTTTTCGCGTGCGTGATCTCGCATGCGCCGGCCCGCATGCAGGTTGCAGCCTGCGAGAGCGCTGAGGGAATGCAAGAGGCTCGCTCAAGATGCCGATGGGAGCAAAAGGAAACTGGAGGTGAGCATTTGCATGCATGATTTGGGGGGGAGGGAGGGGGAGGGAGGGAGAGGAACTTAGGGGGGGGCCTGGTGTTTGTTTGTTTTTTCATCCAAGGGGAACCTGCGGCAAGGAAAAGGAGATGCAGCCGTGCATGCAGCAATTGCCCAGCTTGCAGCAGATGCACATTTGGGTCGCGATTCAAAAGCGATGGCGCGCAATGCTCCTTCCTAGAGAAGGATGGAAGGTGGTGCTCCCAGAGAATCTGCAGGGTGAGGGAGCCTCATCTTAAAGAGACAACGGGGCTGGCTGGATGCCCAAGCGTTGTGGAAGAGTCAAGTCACACAAGGTCCTTCCCACCGTCTGGAAGTGTCAAATACCCCATCATTTGTTGCAGCTGCTAAACCATTCTTATTAGCTGCACTGAAATGAGATTTATTTTTTATTTTATTTTATTTTTGCAATTGTTTCTCGAGGTTTTTGAAATAGCCAATGCCCGATTTCAGTTCGGCTTCAAACCTCCAGAGAGGAGATTTCCTGGAGATTGTAAAGTAAGAATCCAGATCGATCGTGGTTCTGCTAACTCGGGGAAAGCCAAAGACTCCTTAAGTCTTTGCCTTTCAAGGAGCAGACACAAAGAAAGGTGGACGGTTTCCTTCCTCATCCTCTGATTTCAAAAGAATTGAATGATCTTGGTTGAATACTCACTGTGCAGCTATTACGAAGGGCTTCAAATTTACGCTGGATTTCATCTCTATGTGCCTAAAGGAGGTAAGAAGTTGATCATCAATGTTTGCACACATTAGAGGCAGCATCCAACAGCTGTTGCTACATGAACTGTAGAACTATCTACCAGCAAGCAAAGTTTAGAGAGGGCAGATCCTGCAGGTTGTTACTCCTAGCTGGGCAAAAAAACAACAAAAAAACAAAAAACAACAACAACAGAGTTATCGGCCTCAGGCATCTTCTACACCTGGAAGCTAAAGCTTCAATCGTATCTAAATGTCTATGGAGATGCTCCATCTTCCAGGTCCTGGTTGTCCCAAAGAGGCTTCTTCTAAAGGCAACTGGACTTTCTTGGTTTTGTTCCCTTGAAGACATTTTGCTTCTCATCCAAGAAGCTTCTTCAGTTCTGCCTGGATGGTGTAGGATGGAAGGATTTATACTCCTTGCAGATAGACGGTCATCAACGATTGACTGTTGCTAATGAGTGATTCTGTGTTAATGACCAGAAGATTGCCAGGAATATAAATCCTTCCATTCTCCACCATTCGGGCCAGACTGAAGCAGCTTCTTGGATGAGAAGCAAAACAACTTCCAAGGGAAAAAAAACCAAGAAAGTCCAGTTGCCTTTGGAAAAAACACCCGTGGGGACTTCACTCACATCCATGACAGGGTGGCAAAGGCCACACATAAAACTGAAGATGGGTGCTGTGAAATAATCAAGTTATATGCTTGCCTATCCAAAGATCCTTGCAGAAGAGCAAGCTGAGCCGGGAGGGCAGAGTTAAGCAAGTCATTAGCCTAGAGTTGTTCTGTTCCCACAAACAATCTAACTCTAATCTAGTCCTAAATCCAAGGTATTCAAGAAAGCAAAATTCTTTCAGCAAATTTAAAAAAAAAAGGACCAACTACTTCTTTGCCCCCACCAGCTGCAGGGGGCTGAGACAAGGTCATGTCCCTCTCCTCATGTCCCCCAAATATGAAGATAAAAAATAGCTGAAGCACAAGATGGAAACAGGAGGGAACACGGTTCCTGTTTGTGTATGATTTTACTGCTAAGTCAACCGATTTTTTGGAACGATTGGATTAAAAGGAAGTTCTTCCAAAGCTTCCAAGGGTGTGGAAGGATGTTTGAAGAAAGCAAGACGGATCTGGAGTGAAAAGGACCGCGTGGAAGAGCAACGGTCAACTTATTGTACAACTATGCAACAAACCAACCAATTGTGGATTACGGCAGACACCCGGTCCTCTTCGCCATTGTTATTTGGGCAATTTATGCCCACTGAATTTGAAAGCTAATGGCATCCACAACGTATCCAGAGGTTGGCAAACTTGCATGTTCACCTGGATGGATATCACTGGTTTTAGGGAAGGGTAGGGAGCGCGTCAGGTTGAGAAAGGCTACAGAAGTCAAACTAGCAGGAACAGGATATATGCAAAGCAATTTACACGCTGTGTTTTATGTAAAATCAGCAGCAGAGCGCCATCAACCTACAGAGTAATTGGGTCTAAAGAATGCCATGCTTCGTCACGGCCCAACATACACCGAGCTGTGTCACTTATGAACCCAAGCATCGGATACCATGACATCCGTGACTTCTGAGTTTCCTACGAGGAAGGTGGACTTTCCAAACGGAAAGAGCCTGTCTCTTCCCCAATTCTGCTAAGCCCACAAGATATATATACAGAGATCCGTTGAAGACCGGTACACTTCTATCTGGATGGCTGTTCTCTTCCACCAAGCTTGCAGCTTCAGGAGGAACACACATGGAATGGGGGCGGGGGAGGGGAGGGGGGGGCAAAGGGGATACCTGCCTACACAACCAGATCAGCTAAATCAACCCTGACAATCGTGACAGATGTTGCAGCCAGACCGCCTCTGGTTCTACAGAAGTCCTCTTCTGACTCCTTCAGGCTCCATCTATCAGCTCAAAGGCAGAAACAGGGTCCCTCATGGGGAGATAAACAGTCTTTGCTCTCGGGAGGGTCTACTATACTTTTACAACTCCTAAATCCCCAAAACATCATCATCGGAGACAGCTGCTTTGTCAAGAAACAGAACCCAGCCACAGTACAATGCTCCAGCTTGGCCAGACCGGATGAAAATCCTACTTTTGGAAAACTCCTTTTGATACATCAGAAGTCAGAAAGAACATTAAAACAGGGGAAGCACCAGATCAGATGGACTTTCAAGTTTATACTGTAAATGTTTTGAAGACCAAATGTCATTCTGTTAAAAAAATGTGGGGAATTCTACTATGTCGTGCCAGATTCTTGGGAAAAAAGGCAAATATTGCTTCTGTTACCCAAAAGAAGGATAAAGATTTGACCTCTGGTAAGAATTATAGGCTGATTTCATTCCTGACCGATGAGTATAGATCTTTGACAATGCTACGGTAGCTGAGAGAGTTAAAAAGATTTCACAGCATTTTACTCATCGTGACGCTGACCAATCTGCATTTCTACCCAGAAGACAATTAAAGGATAATCTGAGCACTCTTCTGGATATAGACCAGCTTCAACATCCTTGTGAAAAACAAGTCGCGCTGATTTTTTTGTAGATGCAGAGAAGAGGGAAGCAGGGAAAAGGACGTTGCTAAAAATCCACAAACGTCCCAGTGTTTATACAAAAAGGGGGATTCTCTTTTTTTAAAGAAGGTCCAAGGAACTAAATCAAAGCAACTTACCTGCAATTCACGGCCTATCAGTGTTAGCAAATTTCCACAAAAGAGAGTCAGGGCCCTTTATTAAGGACTGCATTTGAGTCCCTGTGGTGGACTCCTTCCAAGAGAAGAGCTCCATTTAGGGATTAGTTCTCAGGACTAGGCTTGGACTTTAAAGAGAATTTAAGATGTCAAGGAAGCCCTAGTCAGAGTGGGAGAGTTCACCGCCTAAGCCAACTCTCGCCCTGCAATCCTAAAGTAGCACTTACAAAAAGCAGTGGGCGACATAACCATCATCAACAGTTAAATGGTGGGCTGGGATGAAAACACAACATGTCTGGATTGTATTTCGAAATCAGAGTGAGGTTGGGATGGGATTCCAGGAGGACTTTCAGCCATAGGCAGTTCAGTCCCTTCCAGAAGGCCCTGCTTTAGGACCAAGGTCACCTCTCGTCCAGGATCCATGGTCTTCTAAGGGCTGTTGGTTCTCCCCATGATGGGCTTCAGAAGAGGGTCTAGGACAGGGGTAGGCAACCTTGGCTCTTTTATGACTTGTGGACTTCAACTCCCAGAATTCCTGGGAGTCTCTTTCTGTCCACAACAGCATGATCTGGAAAACGCAGGAATCCTACTTTTCTCTTTTAAGATTCATGGGTCACGGAGAAGGGCCAGAGTAGGCCCAGAGCATTCTCCAGGTAAAACAGTAAAGCTGTCTTTAAAATAGCTAAATAATGGTGAGGTCTCAGCATTCATCCATGGGATCTTGTGAGACTTCAAGTCAGTGTGCTGAAAGTTCATCACAGAACGACCTGTGATCTTAGACGGTAAAGCTGTCATTGTTTTACAAGATTCAGAGTGAGTCTATGTGTGGGGATATATGTCTGGTTCCGGAAAGTTTCTGACTCTTGAATTTGAAGATTGGATAGTAACTACTTCCTTGCTCTTTAAATCCCAGGCCACCTTCGGCAGGCAGAGTGATTACCACTGCAAACATGACATCAACAGAAGAGAATAATCGTTGCTCAGGGTTGAAATGAGGGGTCCTTGGTGCTCTCTGAGCCTGGTGGTTTTCTTGCAGACGTTTCATGACCCAACTAGGTGACATCATCAGTGCTAGACGAGAGTGGGGTTTGCATTGATGCTGTCACCTACTTGGGTAATGAAACATCTGCAAGAAAACAACCGAGCTCAGAGGAGCCCACAAACATGACATCTTTACTTCTAACTGGGAGGTGCAAAAAAAATAATAATGATAATAATTGGTGGCCAACCATTTCATGAGCTTTGAAAGTTCATCAGGTGTTTTGAACAGGAAGCTGGGCTGTTTCAAGCAGGCTTCCACCGCTTCGAGCTCAGAGTCGGCGGGACGCAGCTCCTGACCCCAGCCCCGGAATTCAACAGCTTACCGTCAGTGCCTGGATCTCTTCTTCAGCCTCGGCCGTGGTCTCCTCCAGTTCGGTTTTAGCTTCCCGGAGCTGACTTTCCAGGGCTGCCCGGGCTGCTTGCAAGCCTGAAATCTGAGATTCCCTCTCCTGAAGGGTGAGCTGCAATTCGGTCAGCTGTCGCTTCAGTTCTAGTTTTTGTTCTTCGTGTTCAAGGCTAACCTGAAGGACACAATTGGGTAGCAATGAACGTCCCGCTTTACGCGCCAAGGTTCCACACGCTCCCCTGCCGTTAGCTGCGTTAGGATGAAAAGATCAGAGGACAGGGCCGAGAAGAAATGGACACACAGCTGTCACTTAGAGAAGCTTTCAAACTCCCTACATCTTCTGATTCTTTTCTAAAAGCTGACCTCCTCCTACTCCAAATAAAAAAAGGAATGAATTCCCCTCCGAACAGATAGCACGGCTTCGCAACAGCTCTGAAGATCTGCTATCGCCCGTGATCAGCGTTGTAGCCAGTCTCTCTGCTTCTAGACAGCGAAGCTACAAAAGGCTGCAAAAATAGTACATAAACACAGCATATTGGCGTAGACAGCCCTTCCTGCATGACTGCCAGGGCTGTCAAGAGACATTATGGCTTACAGTAACAGGAGCAAGTCTAATTGTTCTCTGGACTCACCAGTTCTAATCTGATCTTGCAGGACTGGGAGACGGTCCTTAGGAAAGACGTTCCCTCAGAAATGTAGTTAATAGGTAGCATGAACAGCAGGAGTATTCAAACACGGTGTTGTTGTTTTTTTTACCTCTCGTAACCTCGTCTCCAACTCCAGCAGGCGAGTCTTGTCGCTGTGGTCCTGATGGCTGATCTTTTCCAATTGTTCCTCCAGCTTGTTGTTGTGCGCCTCTAATTTTCCAGCCTGAGTTTCCAGATAAAACTTCTGCTGCCTGAGCTCGGAAATCATCTCTTCTTGGGCTTTCCTTTAAAAAAGAAAGAAAGGAAAAAAAAAGTGGGAGAGAGGGGCACACGCTCTAACCCAAAGGCCATTTTCTTTTCATTTGAATAATACTGTCAATCCTCCCAATGTAACCGTATTTGCTAAAAACTGAATTGGAACCCTTTTTGGAACAGGGGTCTTCCAACTTGGCCCTTTGATGACTCGTGGACTTCAACTCCCAGGCACGCTGGCTGAGGAATTCTGGGCGTTGAAATCCACAAGTCATCAAAGGGCCAAGTTTGAAGACCCCTGCTTGTGGACTTCAACTCCCAGAATTCCTCAGCCAGGCACGCTGGCTGAGGAATTCTGCGCGTTGAAGTCCACAAGCCATAAAAGGGCCAAGTTTGAAGACCCCTGTTTTAGAAGTTAAAAAAACAAATCAGGACGTTTGTCAATGGAGTGGGGACAGAAGGCAGTGATGCCAGCCAACTGATTATTGAATTATTGTGTTAAAGAAAATTAAACATTAAAAGAAGTAGCTGGATGTTGCTACCAGAATGTCTTCCCCTAGAGCAGGCATGTCCAGCCTGTGGACCAAATACGGCCCTGGATAACTAGTAATGCAGCCCCACAAGAATATACATAAATATAAGGCATTTATATGCATTAACTATATTGAGCGGTGTGGTGGTGGCCTAGCCGTGAAGACGCTCGCCTCTCACTCGGAAGGTCGAGAGTTCAATCCTACGTAGCGGCAGATATTTCTCTCCTAGGGCCCACAACTGGCAAGAGTTTAGCCAAGTTGTCAGATATTTTACGCAATTTCTGATCAAGATGCCAAGACAACGCGCCCTTGGCAATCTTTCAGGCGACAGACAAGACAATGCAGTTAGGGGAGATTCACAGATGTTCCCCGCGGTGGCTGTTCAGGCCCACCTCTGCTCAAAATTAAAAGGGGCATCAAAAGGAAGGCTCTACGATGAGTAACAGGCTTGCTCAGCTCCTCCAAACTGCTGTGAGTCAAGACAATTTAATAGCAGCATTTATGCTTACATGTTCCTCTGAGTAAACAGGCTGCTGTTGGCTGCAAGCTTGTTAGCTTCAGACAGTTCCACTATTCTCTGTTCCAGAGACCTAATCTTCGAATCCATGGCATTGATCATCTGGAGAAAGATTTTTTTTTTTTTACTCCCATTAATACAGCTGTATCAACAGTGGTGTTCAAACCATGATTGATTGATTTAATTTCCCTAGCCACCCAGCTGAAGCAATTGACTCCGGGTGGCTTACAATTCTAAAATTATAAAAGAATTTTTTAAAAAAGCATTAAAACGATAAAAACACCCCCAGAAGGTAAATAAACACAAAGAGCAGCGGTGATGATTAATCTACTGACAGTAAAGCCAAGGAATGGGGTCCTTAACACATTCCAAGTCTCAGGGAACGTAGTCAAGTATTTAAATCAGGAGTGTCCAATCTTCCAGGGTTGGAGCATTCACCGCTTCTGGAGGCAGGTTGTTCCACTGGTTAATTGTTCTCACTGTCAGGAAATTCCTCCTTAGTTCTAGGTTGATGAGTTTCCATCCGTTGCTTCTTGTCCTGCCTTCAGGTGCTTTGGAGAATAGCCTGACTCCCTCTTTCTTTGGGGCAGCCCCTGAGATATTGGAAAGCTGCTATCCTGTCCCCCCTCGTCCTTCTTTTCATTCAAGATTCATTAAACTCTATCTTAAGTTGATTGAAATCGCCCTGCGCTCTACGGGAATCGCACCCCCATCTTCCAACTCGGCTCAAAATATTCTACCGTCTCCGCAGGCCTGCTGAGGCACACCACGCTTCCCGACGGGAGGCAGGGGGGGAATTCTGAACAGCTCCTCCACATGAAAACATCTTTTCCGCTGGCACAGAACCAGCAATATTGATATGACAATTAGGCGTGTTTAGCTCACTCAGGCAATCTTTGCTAAGCCGGGGCGAGCGACGTTACACATGCCGATGTGACTAAGCTCACCTACCAGCCCGGTGAGTCAAACTAATTGAGCGGCGCCTTATCTACATCAGCGCCTCGCTTACCGCTTTCTGCTCGGCAAGGATTTTGCACTTTTCGTGAGTTTCCTCCTCGTGTTTCCTCAGCATGTTTTCCAGGGCGTCTTTGTCGGCCAGGTCTTTCTTCATCTGGTTATCAAGCACCTGCGTTGATTGTGGGAGAGAGGAAACAAGCATGCTTAGTTGGAGGCCTGTTGACGTCCAGCCTAAAACTTGGGTTGCCTCTTAAGCCGTTTTGGCCACCTGGAAAAGTGTCGGAGAAACACTGGAACGCCGACCCCATCAGGGATTTGCAAAAGCTTTCTGGGGCTGAAAGCCGGAGTTACTCTGTGGGATGACGTTCCACAGGCTGCATTCAAAAGAAACCTTACAAAATGTATTCAAAATGGACAGTGGTTAATATATATATTAATATGTATATTTGGGTGTGTGTATAGACATATATCTCATACATATATGTGCATGCATGCAAGGAAGCCGTGGTGAGGCCCCTCCTCAAGAAGCCTTCCCTGGATCCAGACGAGTTGGCCAATTATCGCCCGGTCTCCAACCTTCGCTTTACGGCGAAGGTTGTTGAGAGTGTGGTTGCATGGCAGTTCCCGCGGCACCTGGAGGAAGCAGACTATCTAGACCCATACCAGTCGGGCTTCAGGCCGGGACACAGCACGGNCTCGGAAGGTCGAGAGTTCAATCCTACGTAGCGGCAGATATTTCTCTCCTAGGGCCCACAACTGGCAAGAGTTTAGCCAAGTTGTCAGATATTTTACGCAATTTCTGATCAAGATGCCAAGACAACGCGCCCTTGGCAATCTTTCAGGCGACAGACAAGACAATGCAGTTAGGGGAGATTCACAGATGTTCCCCGCGGTAGCTGTTCAGGCCCACCTCTGCTCAAAATTCAAAGGGGCATCAAAAGGAAGGCTCTACGATGAGTAACAGGCTTGCTCAGCTTCTCCACACTGCTGTGAGTCAAGACAATTTAATAGCAGCATTTATGCTTACATGTTCCTCTGAGTAAACAGGCTGCTGTTGGCTGCGAGCTTGTTAGCTTCAGACAGTTCCACTATTCTCTGTTCCAGAGACCTAATCTTCGAATCCATGGCATTGATCATCTGGAGAAAGATTTTTTTTTTTACTCCCATTAATACAGCTGTATCAACAGTGGTATTCAAACCATGATTGATTGATTTAATTTCCCTAGCCACCCAGCTGAAGCAATTGACTCCGGGTGGCTTACAATTCTAAAATTATAAAAGAATTTTAAAAAAAGCATTAAAACGATAAAAACACCCCCAGAAGGTAAATAAACACAAAGAGCAGCGGTGATGATTAATCTACTGACAGTAAAGCCAAGGAATGGGGTCCTTAACACATTGCAAGTCTCAGGGAACGTAGTCAAGTATTTAAATCAGGAGTGTCCAATCTTCCAGGGTTGGAGCATTCACCGCTTCTGGAGGCAGGTTGTTCCACTGGTTAATTGTTGTCACTGTCAGGAAATTCCTCCTTAGTTCTAGGTTGATGAGTTTCCATCCGTTGCTTCTTGTCCTGCCTTCAGGTGCTTTGGAGAATAGCCTGACTCCCTCTTTCTTTGGGGCATCCCCTGAGATATTGGAAGGCTGCTATCCTGTCCCCCCTCGTCCTTCTTTTCATTCAAGATTCATTAAACTCTATCTTAAGTTGATCGAAATCGCCCTACGCTCTACGGGAATCGCACCCCCATCTTCCAACTCGGCTCAAAATATTCTACCGTCTCCGCAGGCCTGCTGAGGCACACCACGCTTCCCGACGGGAGGCAGGGGGGGAATTCTGAACAGCTCCTCCACATGAAAACATCTTTTCCGCTGGCACAGAACCAGCAATATTGATATGACAATTAGGCGTGTTTAGCTCACTCAGGCAATCTTTGCTAAGCCGGGGCGAGCGACGTTACACATGCCGATGTGACTAAGCTCACCTACCAGCCCGGTGAGTCAAACTAATTGAGCGGCGCCTTATCTATATCAGCGCCTCGCTTACCGCTTTCTGCTCGGCAAGGATTTTGCACTTTTCGTGAGTTTCCTCTTCGTGTTTCCTCAGCATGTTTTCCAAGGCATCTTTGTCGGCCAGGTCTTTCTTCATCTGGTTATCAAGCACCTGCGTTGATTGTGGGAGAGAGGAAACAAGCATGCTTAGTTGGAGGCCTGTTGACGTCCAGCCTAAAACTTGGGTTGCCTCTTAAGCCGTTTTGGCCACCTGGAAAAGTGTCGGAGAAACACTGGAACGCCGACCCCATCAGGGATTTGCAAAAGCTTTCTGGGGCTGAAAGCCGGAGTTACTCTATGGGATGACGTTCCACAGGCTGCATTCAAAAGAAACCTTACAAAATGTATTCAAAATGGACGGTGGTTAATATATATATTAATATGTATATTTGGGTGTGTGTATAGACATATATCTCATACATATATGTGCATGCATGTGTAAGAGAGAGAGACAGAGAGAGAGAGGATAGAGAAAAGAGAGAGAGAGAGGAGAGAAAGAAAAGAGAGGAGAGAGACAGAGACAGAGAGAGGAGAGAGAAAAGAGACAGAGAGAGAGAAAAGAGAGAGGAGAGAGACAGAGACAGAGAGGGGAGAGAGAGAAAAGAGACAGAGAGAGAGAAAAGAGAGAGGAGAGAGACAGAGAGAGAGAAAAGAGACAGAGAGAGAGAAAAGAGAGAGGAGAGACAGAGAGAGAAGAGACAGGGACAGAGAGAGGAGAGAGAGAGAGAGAGAAAAGAGACAGAGAGAGAGAAAAGAGAGAGGAGAGACAGAGAGAGAGAGAGAAAGAGAGAGAGAGAGAGAAAAGAGACAGAGAGAGAGAAAAGAGAGAGGAGAGAGAGAGAGAGAGAGAGAGAGAGAGAGAGAGAGAGAAGAGACAGAGAGAGAGAAAAGAGAGGAGACAGAGACAGAGAGAGAAAGAGAGAGAGAAAAGAGACAGAGAGAGAGAAAAGAGAGAGGAGAGACAGAGACAGAGAGAAAGAGAGAGAGGAGACAGAGACAGAGAGAGAGAAAAGAGAGAGGAGACAGAGAGAGAGAGAGAGAGAGAGAGAGAGGGAGAGAGAGAAGGCAATCAGAAATTTATTTTTTAACGTGTGCCAGTGTGTTCATAAAAACAAGTGACAATAAAGGTTAGAGCCAAAGAGGAGGCTAGCATGCCCAACTCAAAGGCAGTGCCACTTAGAGTCTAATTGTTCAGTTGCCTGGTGCTGTGGACATTATTTAGCGAGAGTTTCATTGAGACTCTTTCTTCGTATTTTCTGCCTGGGTCAGCCTGACATCTGAATAGCCGCTCAACGGTTCCATGGCAATCACTTACCATTGTTAAAGCTCTTTCTGGACCTTCCCAGTAATTTCTTCCAAAAGTTAAGCTAACACATAAGGGGGAGCAAGAACGGGGTAGAATAAAACCCCCCAAAATGGTCTCAAGTTTCCTTTAGAAGGGGTCCTTAACGGCACTGAGCTCTCTGGCATAATAAATCAGATTTTTGCACTCTCAAGTGGCGCCTGTGTTGGTTTTCTGCCTGGGTGGTATGTTGTTGAATGTTTTCAGCTGGAGGGCTGCAGAGTGCAAAGCAGCAACGCAGACGCATCAAGAGAAGGGCCACAGCTGGAATTCTCCCCCTGTGTTGTGTTTTTCAGCGCCAGGTTTTGTTTGTAATTTAGTGTAACAGCTGAGCTAACTAGACAGCAAAAAAAACCACAACGCATGATTGTGATTTACAATTTGCTGCACAATTTCAATAGCTTCCTTTGGGGAGGCAGTTTCTGGAGAGCTCACAGAGAGCACTGAGGGGTGACATCGTGTGTGTGTGTGTGTGTGTGTGTGTGTGTGTGTGTGTGTGTGTGTGTGTGTGACATCTCAGTGCTTCATTCCCTTCTGTTTTATGCCACTTCATTAGCTTTGGAACCCCAGTTCCCCCAAATTTGTTCTAGAGACCCGGTGGAGCAGTGGTGGTTAAAATGCAGTATTGCAGGCTGACTCTGCCCCATAGCCAGCAGTTCGATCCTGACAGGCTCAAGGTTGACCCGGCCTTCTATCCTTCCGAGGTCAGTAAAATGAGGACCCAGATTGTTGGGGGTAATGTGCTGATTCTGCAAACTGCTCAGAGAGTTCTGTAAAGCATTATGAAGCGGTATATATGTCTGAGTGCTATTGCTTTTGAGATAGACAGACAGACAAACAGACAGACAGACAGACAAAAGTACTGTGAAGTGGTATATAAGTCTGAGTGCTATTGCTTTTGAGATAGATAGATAGATAGATAGATAGATAGATAGATAGATAGATAGATAGATAGATAGATAGATAGATAGATATAGTTAGATGATAGATAAATAGATGATAGCAGAGAGAGAAATATATACTATAGCTAATGGATGATTGAGATAGATGATAGATAGATAGATAGATAGATAGATAGATAGATAGATAGACAGACAGACAGACAGACAGACAGACAGACAGACAGACAGACAGACAAAAGCACTGTGAAGTGGTATATAAGTCTAAGTTCTAGTGTTATTTTCTTTCCTTTCCCAACTCATTGCAGCAGGATGAGAAATGCCACGTGTCTCAAGAGAAACAAATCCCTTCTTACTTTGAGTCTTTCTTCATACATTTGTTCTTTCTGCTTCAGATGCAACTCAAGGTGCTGGGCTGCAAGCTGAGCTTCTCGATGTTTCTCTTCCAGTTCCTAGGACAAAAGATGTTTGGTTTTTTTTCAACATGTCAAACTCAAAGGAAAGGAGAGATACTCAGAAGCACGTCCATGAAAAATCACCTCCACAACCCCACTATTGTCACGGGCAGCCCTGGATTTACAGCCCTAAATTTCTGTTCTTAAGCGAGAGTTACGTGAGTTTTGCCCCATTTTACCACCTTTCTTGCCACGGTCGTTAAATGAATCGCTGCAGTTGTTAACTTGGGAACGCGGTCGTTAAGCGAATGGGGCTTCCCCCCTTGACTCTGCTTGTCAGAAGGTCGCCAAAGGGGATCACGTGACCTTGGAACGCTGCCACCGTCATAAATATGAGCAAGTTGCTGGTGCTACTAAGATTGTTGGGCGAGCAGGCTCAAAAACAGCCAGGGAAATCACTGGAAAGCCCCTCGTCAATCAAAAGGAGGGCTAATTTACCACCAGCCTCTCAAGTACTTAGAAGGCGCGGGCTGGGCAGCACAAGCAAAACGACAGCCAACAGCGTAAAAGCCAACCATCGACACAATCCAATCCGCATCTAAAAAGCCACATACAACAGGCACTATAAATACTGCACACACACACACACAGAACGGCACACACTCTGCTAGAGAGAAGTTCCCCGAGGATGGGCACAAAAGCTCGGAAGACAAAACCTTTATTCCCAGGGACTGACCCAGACTGGGATCCTGCATCACTTCGTGCATCTGATATCGGGGGTACAGCCCATAAACAATTATACAAAGTTCTTTTCTTTTTTTTTTTAAACATCAGAGGCTAGCATACATCTCTCTGCAATCGGTTTAAAAATATATTGGAACGCAAGGGGGGGGGAAAGAAAAACACCCCCATCATGGTGACCTATTTCCCAAAATGTATCGATCTTTCCGAAAAGCCAAGAAGTGCAAGTTGAAAGTCGTTGCAGACTCCGGGGCAGAGATAAATCGCTTGGAAGCTTCTTCTCCAGCAGCTCCTACTCAGCTGCCCCTACCTCTGTTGCCATAGCCACTGACAGCTTCCACCTACACGGCTAAAAACCCAGGGAAAACAGAGATTTGCAAGGCTTTCTCTGGTTTTGAGGGCAGATCTCTCTTCTTCGGCTTTTCTTCTTGGAAGCAGATCCAAAATCAAGCGGTCCTTTGCTTTTGGGGAAAAGCTCTCGGCCTTTCTTTCTTTCTTTCTTTTCTTTTTTAAGGGCCGATGAAACCATTTTCAGACCAACTGGGTGCTAGGGATTCTCCGGGGTCTCAAGAGTACGTTTTTGATTAAAACAATACAAAATCCAAAAGGCAGAAACACAGGGATTAGGGTTAGGGACCTTCGAGGTCTTCTAGTCCAGCCCCCCTACTTAAGGCAGGAGATCTTATACCATCCCTAGTCCAACGGTTGTCCGGTTTTGCAAACGTCCAGTGATGGAGCACCCATCGCTCCAGGAGGCAGGCCACTCTGTTGATTAATTGCTCTCATCGTCAGGAAGTTTCTCCTTAGTTCCAGGCTGTCTTTAACAAGCTTCCATCTGTTACTTCTTGTCCTGCCCTCAGGTGCTTTGGGGAATAGGTCAACCCCTCTGATCTGCGACAGACCCTCAAGTACTGAATAACTGAATAACAGAGCTGAAGGGACCTTGGAGGTCTTCTAGTCCAACCCCCTGCTCAAGCAGGAGACCCTGTGCCATTCCAGATAAAGGTTGTCCATCTCTTCTTAAAAACCTCCAGTGATGGAGCACCCACAACTTCTGGAGGCAAGTTGTTCCACTGGTTAATTGTTCTCACTGTCAGGAAATTCCTCCTTATTTCTGGTCTGCTTCTCTCCTTGCTTAATTTCCATCCGTTGCTTCTTGTCCTGCCTTCGGGTGCTTTGGAGAATAGCTTGACTCCCTCTTTTTTGGGGGCAGCCCCTCAAATATTGGAAGACTGCTATCCTGTCACCCCTGGTCCTTCTCTTCATTAAACTAGATACCCCCAGTTGCAGCAACCGTTCTTTATATGTGTTAGCCGTTTTAACTATGCTTTATATCTTTTGTCCCAGCATGACAGGATTTGCGGGAGCCGTTGGGCCAGAAAGGGGGGAAAAACCAGCCAAAGATAGGAATGGTGGCTATGGAAAGGCAGAGGGGGAAGAGAGGAAAGTACAGGTAGTCCTCGATTTACAACAGTTCATTTAGTGACCGCTGAAAGTTACAACTTTGCATGCTTTCAAGCTGCTAGGCGGGCAGAAGATGAGGCAAGCAACGGGAGCTCAACCCCACCTGCGTTGCTCAAGTCTCGAACTGCCAACCTTTCAGTTGACCGTTGGCCGGGTGTCTTAACTGCTAGGACCCCGTGCAACGGTCGTAAATGTGAGGACTGGACATTAGTCCCTTTTGTTCAGTGCCACTCTAACTAGGGTAGCCACAGGGCGAGATAGGTGGCAAATGCATTTAACAAATAAATAAGCAAACTTCGACCGGTCACTAAACACGAAATCGTTGTAAGTCAAGGAATACTGGCACCTGTAAATATGGGTGCTTTGACAACACACCAATGCAGGACCAAAGAACTCTAACCAGCTGGAAAGGCCTTTGTGTGCTAGCAAAGTATCATTTATCCTTCATTACCAGTGAGAAAGCGAGCAAGCTGCACTGCAGATGG
The DNA here is from genome assembly GCF_001527695.2 of Protobothrops mucrosquamatus. NCBI lineage: Eukaryota > Metazoa > Chordata > Lepidosauria > Squamata > Viperidae > Protobothrops > Protobothrops mucrosquamatus. The sequence goes on from NW_015386892.1 coordinate 625,069, forward strand.
GCTTCAGCGGATTATTTCTGGGGAAGGAAGAGTTAAGATGATTAATTTTGTCCTTCTCCAATATGGAAAACGCAGCAGATTTCGGAACCTGGGCGAGACTGCCAAGGCTTCTCAAGCTTGGCTTTGCAGACTTCAGTGTCACGTAACTCCAACATATTGATGTGCAAGGAGTTTACGAAACACGCTTTGTTTGAGTGGGGAGCTTCTGTTGCAGCAACTGGAAGCTGAAGCGCTTGCATGGGGAGCGACGGTGCCGCCAGGCGCCTGGATGACGTTGTGAGAAAGGGGAACTGGAAGAACCCAGCAGAAGAAGAAAGTGGGCTGGAAGGGAAGCGCCTTTGTTTCTGGCCTGTCCAATGATTAACTTTTTCTTTCTTTCTTTCTTTTTCTTCTTTCTTTCTTTCTTTCTTTCTTTCTTTCTTTCTTTCTTTCTTTTTCTCTTTCTTTCTTTTTCTTTCCTTTCTCTCCTTCCATCTGTCTATCTATCTGTCTGTCTGTCTTTCTATCATCTATTATCTATCTGGCTATCTATCTATTTTACTACCTCCATCTATCTACCTGTATCTATCTATCTCTGTCTGTTCTGATCTCAGAGAGAGAGAGAGAGAGAGACAGAGAGACAGAAGATGTCAACCTGCACAAAATCAAATGAGCAACTTTCATATCAGTGTTTCTCAGGATAGCAGAGTTGGAAGGGCCCTTGGAGGTCTTCTAGTCCAACCCCCTGCTCAAGCAGGAGACCCTAAACCATTCTGGAGAAATGGCTGTCCAATCTCTTCTCGAAATCCTCCAGTGATGGAGCAGCCACAACGTCGGAAGGCAAGCCGTTCTACTGGCTAATTGTTCTCACTGGTCAGGAAATTTCTCCGTAGTTTCTACCTTGCCTTTCTATCTGAAAAAGGACGCTGAAGGCAGCAAACAGGAAACAAACCATTAGCAGTCTGGGGGTAGAGTTTGAAGCACTGAATGTCAACTTTGGAGGGAGCCAGGAGCCCTGTCAGTCACTCAGCTCAAACCGTGACTCGGGGGGGCGGGGGGGCAGCCACAGGCTCTCAGCCCAGCTTGCTTCGCAGGACGGTTATTTTGAAGATGAAAAAGAAGAGAAGCCTTCCTTTGTGCAGCCCAGAACGCTCAACGATAAAAGCCAACATGAAAGCAATCAATGAAACAAAGGCACAACAGGCCAAAGCCAATTCAACAAGAAAAACGCTGAGAAAATATGAAAAACAATTGTGGAAACGATGAACCTCATTGCTACAGTTGGTCAGATTTGGACCATCTATAAATGTCCAAGGAATAGAAAAGTGGGGTTTTATGAGTCAGGGCCGACAGAGAGTCCCTGAAAGACGGTTACTGAATTCTTATAATATAATCCTGGGCTTCTGAAAGCAACTGCTTTCTTAGGATGCAGAAGAGAACCTCAGCTAAATCCAACAGGCTACCCTTAGATCTGTAGTAATAATAATAATAATAATAATAATAATAATAATAATAATAATAATAATAATAATAATAATGATGATGATGATGATGATGATGATGATGATGATGATGATGATGATGATGATGATGATGATGATGATGATGTTGGAAGAGACATTGGAGGACCTCTAGTCCAACCCCCTGCTCAGGCAGGAAACCCTATCCCATTTCAGACAAATGGCTGTCCAGTCTCTTCTTAAAAACTTCCAGTGTTGGAGCATTCACCGCTTCTGGAGGCAGGTCGTTCCACTGGTTAATTGTTCTAACTGTCAGGAAGTTTCTCCTTAGTTCTAGGTTGCTTCTCTCCTTGATTATAGGGCGAGAAAATATGGGAGCCCAAAAATAAAATATACACAGGTCATCCTCGACTTACAGTTCACTTCTTGACGATTCGAAGTCACAACAGTACTAAAAAAGAGACTTATGACCATTTTTCACACTGATGACCATTGCAGCATCCCCAGGGTCACGGGATTTACATTCAGATGCTTGACAACTGGCTCACATTTATGACGGTCGCAGCGTCCCGGGGTCATGCGATCCTCTTTTGCAAACGTCTGACAAACAAACTCAACGGGGAAGCCCGGTTCACTGAACAACTGTGTTACTAATTTAACAACTGCAGTGATTCCCTTAAGAAACGTGGCAAGGGTACGAAGTGCCACAAACGGGCTTCGCATAACCATGATTAAATAGAAGCTATCTGAACGCAGCCTAGGACCTGGGCTTACACAACTGGCTTAAGGCGTAATGTGTTTTGTGATTTTGGCTCCATAGTAACACATGAACCCAGCTGTGATGGTTTGTAAGTCATAGCTTAGGGCTTCATAAAAGGCCTGCATCCAGTCAATGGTGGTTTACTCAACCAACTTCGGAACAGAAGAAGCTTTTTGGATGAGAAGTGAAACATTTTCAAGCGGAAAAAAACCACAAGGAAGTCCAGTTGCCCTTTGGGAAAAGCACTGTGGCGTCAACAAAACTAGAGTTAAGATGATGCAAGATTATCACATACAAACAGGAATGTATAAATACTTTTTACCGGGGTGGATTTTCATGGTTTATGTTGCTGTTAAACCTCACTGAGAAAACTTGAAGGCTTGTTTCTTCTCTAAAGCAGCAGCCACGTAACTTTTCAGCATCCTGGACCCAGGCATCAACAAGGAACTCACAATAAATTTTACCTGTCCCCAGCTGCAGAAGCTTGTAATTCAAAATCTTGAAATCATGTTTCTTTTTCTGTCTTTTAACACTTCCCACCAATATCTCACTCCGTTCGAAAACTCCCCTCTTTCTTCATTGCTACCCACCAGAATTTTATCAGCCATCTGCTGGATTTGCTGAGATTTGGTCTGGATATCTTCTTTCAGTCGGTTCTCCCGGCGTTCCACCGTCTCCAGCCGCTTCACTTGGTTCTCTAGAGAATGACGCCTTTCCTAGCCAAGGTTCAAGAAGGCAGAATGAAAACCCCACCCCCAAAAGAATCTGGATAGTCACCCAACTTTTTGCCCTCAGCCCAAGAAGGCCAGACTCGGAAACTTGGATGACTGAATTTGAGTTAGAGAGCCCAAACCCTTTTGAAAACAACAAAAAAGAAAAAAAATGGCAATGATTTTTTAATTACAACTCATATAAGTTTGGCCAGTTCCAAATCGAGGAGCTGTGGCTTCCCACTTCAAGCTTAGATAACCACAGACCACTGGCTGCAGGCTCTCCAAATTCATTCCTGACTTTATCTAAGCCTAGGTTCAAATTTAAGCAAGTTTTAATCAGCAAAGAAAGTCAGGCCAAAACATAAAGGGTTTTTTTTTTTTTTTTGTTGTTGTTGTTGCACTGAGATCAAACGCATCAACGTGACAACTTGCTCACCTCGGCTTCCAGCAATTTCTTTTTCATGCTTTCGTTGGAGTCCTCCCGATTTTGCAATTTCTCCAGCTCTTTCTCGGCTCTCTCCTTTGCTTGGCGGATGTTCTGGAGCAATTCGGTGGCCTCCGAGCTGGCTTTCATAGCCTTCCAAGAGAGGAAAAGGTGACAATCAGTGCTGGCTGCCGTACACAGGGTACAAACACGGAAGCATTTCAGTAACCCATGGCACGTGTTTTTAATTTAGCAAGTCACCTAAACTGATGCATGGGAGAGGAAGAACCAACAAAATAGTGGTCAATATACCAGTCCGTACCTTACTCAGAAAGAAAGAAAAAAGGAAGGAAGGAAGGAAGGAAGGAGGGAAGGAAAGAAGGAAGGAAGGAAGGAAGGAAGGAAGGAAGGAAGGAAGGAAGGAAGGAAGGAAGGCTGGAGGGAGGGAGGGAGGGAGGGAGGGAGGGAGGGAGAGAGAGAGAGAGAGAGAGAGAGAGAGAGAGAGAGAGAGAGAGAGAGAGAGAGAGAGAGAGAGAGAGAGAGAGAGAGAGAGAGAGAGAGAGAGAGAAAGAAAGAAAGAAAGAAAGAAAGAAAGAAAGAAAGAAAGAAAGAAAGAAAGAAAGAAAGAAGGCTGGAGGGAGGGAGGGAGGGAGGGAGGGAGGAAGGAAGGAAGGAAGGAAGGAAGGAAGGAAGGAAGGAAGGGGCTGAAGTAGTGTCCAGAACATATTCCAGACCTAAAATTTGTGTAGTTGTTATGAGCCTGGGGTCTATCAAGAATTTCAGCGCAGAGTACCAACCAATGTTAGCTGAGACCAGAAGCAGCAGCAGAAAAATCTTAACTTCACTTAATCATTTGGCATAATTAATTACAACCGTTGCTTGCAATGCTGTGATCCACTCCTGGTGCGTTTATACATGCGTCAAGTTCAATCAGAGTTTGTCTTCCTGTATTTTAAATCCTTGCCTGTCCCTCTAGCAGGATTTTTTTTTAAAAAAAGATCTCGATCTTCTTTAGGGTGACATCCTCTCAGGTACTCAAAGACTGCTAGGAAGCTACGGGCAAGACCTCCTTTTGGACTCCTGACAATTTTGGACTCCTGACAATTGTCCGTAACATCACACCCTGCAGCCTCTGTGTAACACACACGCACACAAACGGCCTTTCCACGGGAATGAGGTTCAAATTTAATCTCTCCTCGTTACAAAACCCACCTCCAGGCTGTCCAGCCACTGATCTAAAAGGCTTCACAACTGGTACAGTAAGCACCAGAAGAAAAGAAAAAAGGAAGTCTTGGAATCCACGAGTTCTGCTCTGGCACCTACCCCATTCATGCAAACCTGAGCCAAATTAAACCGCCGCAATCTGTTGCCGGCTCAGGGCTCATTATATCATCACAAAGCAGCCTTTGACTGCTGAAAAACGCTCGACATCTGACGCAGCCTGCCCGACTTGGCTTTCTAAAATTGAATTTCTATCCAATATTCCAATTCTGACTCAACTTTGTTTTTTTTAAAAATAAGCCTGCAGTGACATGTTGTGAAGAGGAGAAAGCGCTGAGCATCATGGTTTCAAATTCCAGCCCCCCCACCCCACCCTTCCCGTCTCCCCTTCCTATCTAGAGTGGGATGACTAACTCTGTTTTGGAACACAAGAATTTTGTTCCTCCCTCCTCTGCATTCCAGCTTGCAGGAGAGTCTACAGAGGAGATTTATAAACTGTGTAGGGGGAAATTTAAAAAAAACACACACACACAAAACCTACCCCAAAACCTTCCCCCTCACCAACTTTTCAAAAGCCATTGATGAATGATGCATCATGAAATCTTACTTTTGTCAGCTTCTCCTGCAGCTCCTGAATTTTCACCTGCTGATCGGCATTGATCTAGACGAGAGAGGAAGAGAAAGAAGAACAGAATGACAAAGTTGGGAGGGACCTCAGAGGTCTTCTAGTCCAACTCCCTGCTCAAGCAGGAGACCCTGGACCAAATGTCTGTCCAGTCTCTTCTTAAAAACCTCCAGTGATGAAGCACCCACAACTTCTGGAGGCAAACACCCCTTCTTAAACCTAGGATCCTATGGACACCTGGGAAAGGACTAGAAGTGAGAGCTTGCAGGCTAAAGTGCCGTTGTAACTTGGAACATAAAAGGGAGCAAAACTCGCTTTACAGTTCCCTTGCTTAGCAACAGAAATTTATGTTATCGTCATAAGTTGAGGACTAAGTGTACCAATGTCACAAAACACAATCAATCCTAACTAAGGCTGGGTAGAGCAAACACGCTCACAATGGAATGGGCTTATCTTAACATTTGGGTCCTGTACGACGTTCTTCTTTCTTAGACTTTCCGTGAAATTTATGTTTTTCTTTAGGCACCCTCTTTCCAAGATTCTTTCCTCCGAGCATTTTTGTACGCCAACCTTCTCGAATTTGCCTTCTCCAACAGCTCAAACATCTCCTTATAGCTTCTAAGATGGTGCAGGGATTTTTCCCCAGCTGCTAAGAACCCACTTCAAGTCACAATGCTTGAAATCTTATAAGCTGCCTAAGATTGGCAGTTTCTCTTTATAAAACGTTCGTGAAGATTGCATATCATGCTAATGCAGTCAGCAGGGCACATGAGCTTCGTCGCTACCGCCGGTCCCCAAATCCCAGTTTAAGTCCAGAACACATTTGATTTTATGGTTTTACTCTCGTAAAAACCTAAATTCAAGGAGGATCACCTGGCTAGTCCCTCGCTGCGAATCAAACTGCCGATCGGTCAAATGTTGTATTTATTCTGGTGCTTTTCCAAAAGGCACAAAGGACTTCCTTTGTTTTTCCTTGAAGACGTTTCGCTTCTCATCCCAGAAGCTTCGTCAGTTCTCAGTTCAATTCTTCTTCAGAACCGAAGAAGCTTCTTGGATGAGAAGCGAAACGTCCTCAAAGAAAAAACTAAGTCCAGTTGCCTTTTGGAAAAAACATCTTTGGGACCCACCATGACCTGGATGACTTGAGAATCCCCGTGTGCATTTATTCTGGGATGTTATCACACAGAATTCGACCAAAAAAATAAAATAAAAAATGACACTTATAAACATACCTTCTCCAGCTTGGAATACAGCTCTCCCACTTCTGTTTTTCCTTGATCTTTAACCTTTGAGGTGAAGAATGAAACAGAAGGTGCAATTTAGAAATCGGATCAACAGAAAACTACAGTTCTGAAGTTTCAATATTCTTACCCTAACCCCCATTTTGAGAAATAAAGGTGAAAACGTGCAGGTAATTGTGATTCAAAACCAAAAAAAAGAAAAGAAAAAAAAAGAAGTAGAGTGAATCTTTCTTAAGTAGATATCCTAATTTGATAGCAGTATTGAAAATAGCTCTGATTATTTTGCAACGCACAAAGTAAATCACGCCACTTTCATTGTCTCCTGGGCCCTTAATATCATACAGGCTAAGAAATTTGCCAAGTGACAAAATTTGCTTTCCCTTGCAAAGTCTTGGGGAACTCTTGATTCCTCCCCCAGTTCTCCGAGCTTCCAAACTCATCTCTGCATCAGTCTATTTATCTGAGATGTAGGTACTCTCTGTACAGATTTCTTACCCCTTGAGATTATTTTGTATTTGTTTTAAAGATTGTTTTTACGAAACACGACGGGATTCCTGCCTATTGCTGTGTAGCCCAAGGGGAAAATGGGGAGAGTGAAAGATACTACAGGTCGAACGCTTGGGTTATGATTTTGTTTTGAATCTGTTTTTCAGGGCTGGTTGGGAACTTTTATTTCCCACAACTTTGTGATTTAGCACAGAGCACCTGGAGCAAATAAACACTGAACTCAAAAAAACATCTTTAGAACAAAAGCTGAGGTTTGGCAGTCAGAATCCCCAGCAATTCAGTCTCCCAACTCCCTTTTCAAAGAAATGCTAAGGAATAATTTCTCCTCTCTTTCTCTACCACCCACTACAGATAGTCCTTGACTTACGATCACAGTTGAGCCCAAAATTTCTCTTTGCCGTTGTAAATTGGAACGGTCTTTAAATGAACTGTTGTTAAGTCGAGGACTACCTGTATTTCTTTGGCTATCAAAAGTTAAAGTCTGCAGCTCAGTTATTTGCTGTCTGCCTGTATGTGTTGCACACAGGCACCCTAAAAATTCTGTCAAATTTTGAGTCAAATGTTGTCTCTTTTCCATACGTTAGGAGCCAGACAGACTGGGAATTCAACCGGGGAATTCTGGAGTGGTGACCTTAACTACTTTCTGCAGCCTGTTATGACATTCGGTGGCTTTTCGCTTGAAGTCTTCTGCAGCCAGTCGAGACTCCCTCAGCTCCGATTCGTAAAGATCACTACGTCTGCGAGCGGAAATCAGGTCCTCCTCTAGCTGATTCATCATCAGTCTCATTTCTTCCACTTGAGCTTGATACTCCTGAGGGACGGAAAGGGAAGTCACACGTCTTGGAAAGTGAGGAGGAAAAAAATGGAGGTGAGGAGAGAGCCTGGAATCACAGAGAGATTCCTCGTGAAATGTGGCCATTCATTCATTCACTCATTTACTCATTCAATCATTTTCACTCGCATTCATTCACTCATTCACCTCGTTTTTTTTAATCCTGTAAAGCATTTTGTTTTGAAAAGAGGATTTATATGAAACCATGCTTAGGGGTAGAACCAGCTAATACAGAGATCCCCAACCTTTTGGGCACCGGGGACTGGTTCCATGGAGAGAGGTTTTTCCGCGGACCGGAGGATGCATGGTTTTGTGTGCTGCCTGCATCCCACAGATGGGGCTTTGTTTGTTTGTGCGGACCGGTTGCTGGCGTGCCGTGGCCCCGTACTGGTCCACAGACCGAGGGTTGGGGACCCCTGAGCTAATACATTCTAAGTCAGTAATGGCGAATCTATGAAAAATGTCTCAAAGGTGGCATGCCATGTTTAGGGTGACCTGCCAGTGTTCGCTAACATCTGAGAATAGCTATTCACACATGAAAACATCCCCTTCTTGCGTAGTTTTTGGAGGCTGCAGAGACCACAGGAGATGGGAGGTGGTCTAACGCAGCCCCTCGACCCTCCCAAAGTGAGTCCCCTTTACTTGTAATTTCATTTCTCTAATTATTTGATGTTTCTTTACATAATACACGTGGAGGGGGAGGGTGCGATGGCTCGGCGGTGAAAGATGCTGAGCTTGTCAGCTAGAGAGCTGACAGTCCGGGTTTGAGACCCAGCGCCACACAGTGGGGTGAGCTCCCGTTCCTTGTCCCAGCTCCTACCTACCAAGCAGTTTGGAAGCATTCAACTGCGAGTAGATTAATAGGTAGCATTTCGGTGGGAAGGTAACAGAAAAAAATCTTTGGACAACGCTGGCTCCCTCGACGATTAAATGAGGATGAGCAAGCCGCCCTAGAGTCAGACATGACTGGACACGTTTACCTTTTTATATAGTACTAGCTGTACCCGGCCACGCGTTGCTGTGGCTCAGTCTGGTAAAAGCGTGTGTTGCTTTTACGTCCAACAGATGGCGCTGTTTTTCAAAAAAGCATGTTTTTACCTGTCACAGGTGTGACATCTATATAATATAGGTATATAAAAACACGCGCGTATTCGAATGCAACGTTGTGTCAAAATTTCAAAGCAATCGGTGAAGAACTTTCGGAGAGTTAAGATTTTGAACAAACGAACATTTACATTTTTATTTATATAAGATATAGTGCCACGTGAGATTGGTCTGTTTTTTTAAAAAAAAAAACAACCTAAATGAATATGTAAAGTATTGTTTCTCTTTGGTTCGGGGTGTGTGTGTGAGAGAGACACACCATCAGAATCAAGTTAGGCATTTCCCCAATTTGAGCCCCAAAGGTTCGCCATCCCTGTTCTTAGCTGTCGTTATTAAATCCTCTGAAGGTTAGTTATCTGTACCTGCTCTTTGATTTCCTGCAACTTGCGACTTTGTTCTCTTATGTCGTGAAGGAGCTGCAGGGCCTTGTCGTCCTCTTGAGAAACCTCCATCCGAGCCTGTTCCAGACTTCGCTTTAAGCTCTGCAAAAATGCAATGTTGAACACAAAGGCCCTTTTGCCAGAGACTAGGCCAAAGCAAAGGGGATCGGCTAAGGAAACACACCACAAATCAAAGAAAAAATAAAAACCCAACCGTTGTAAACAAGAAGCTTTGCATGTCAGCTTCGGGGCAATTTCATCCTTCTGATCTCAAGAGCAGCAACAATATTCTCTAGCAGATGTCTCCAGAGCAGTTAAATATGCTTCTGATCCAAAACGTAACAAGGACAAGTAATTTAATTTAAGAAGCTACTTGAATGACAGTATAATAGCAATCTCCATACAGAATAACAGAGTTGGAAGAGACCTTGGAGGTCTTCTAGTCCACACACACACACACACACACACATCTCTGCTAAAGCAGGACTGGCTTTTCCAGTCTCTTCTTGAAAACCTCCAGTGATGGAGCGCCCACAACTTCCAGAGGTAAAACTGATTAATTGTTCTGTCAGGAAATTTCTCCTTAGTTCTAGGTTGTATCTCTCTTTGATGAACTTCCATCCGTTACTTCTTGTCCTGCCCTCTAGTACTTTGGAGACCATTAAATGGACTCCATTAAATTATATCTACTGGACCATTACACAGAGATGGGCCATAGTTCAAAAGATTAGCACTGAAGGTGTGGTCTCAACCCATCCCCGTCATCAGCGATAAGACTAAGAAAAGATCTAAATCAGGGGTCTTCAGACTTGGCCCTTTTACGACTTGTGGACTTCCAACTCCCAGAATTCCTCAGCCAGGCACGCTGGCTGAGGAATTCTGGGAGTTGAACTCCACAAGTCGTAAAAGGGCCAAGTTTGAAGGCCTCTGATCTAAATCCTTGGAAAGTCCCAATCCTAGGAAAGGCCAACCTTTTTGGAGCAGATACATCCATTATGAAGGCTTCTTCATTTCTATTTGTTGATACTACACCTTGAACGGGGTCAATCTAGAGGGACTCACAGATTTAGGATTTGTTACGTCCAAAGAATTGCCTTTAAGCTGACTTTACTCCAGAAGATGCTCAAAAAAAACAACAACACTCCGATCCCTTTGGAGTTGCTCTCTGCCTTTAAGACACAACCCCAATATTCTGGTGCTTTGGTCTCACGTCAACCCTTAGGCTCACGAGACCCCAATACCACGTAACAGGCCTCAAATTAAAAACGCCCCCGGTCTGGAGCAACTGCTTAACTTCTCCACGACGGTGCCCCCAGCCCTGTTGATCCCAATGGCCAGCTAGAGAGCTGCTAAAGGGAGGCCCCCAAGGTGAGGGATCTCAGGGGAACAGGGAAGAGGCTCACACTGCATTCTGTGATGTAGGTAGCCAGGTCCTGTTCGAGGAGGGATCGCTGGGTCTCGGAGGCTTTCAGTTCCACCTCCTTTTGGCTGAGTACAGCCTCCACCTCCGACACTCTGCGATGCAAACGGGTCATTTCCTGCTCCATCTGCAACAGACATCAAACAGGTTTAAAAGGGCTTTCCCAGCAGGCGCAGGGGAGAGTTTGCGGCATCAAGGCCCACACGGGGAGGGAATCGGTGAGCTAGAAGGTTGTTTAAAAGGCAAATACCATTATTTCTGGTCCTGGAAATTCACACTTCCTTCTCAGGGAAAAGCAGGAATTCTAAGTCACCCCATTCATTCACGCGGTTTGTTCGCATTCAGCCACTCTTCGAAACCCCGTTCGCAAAGAAGTCACAATCATCATCTTTTCACCTGATTGGGGTGTTTGTTTGTTTTTTGGTTTTGGTTTTAATTTTTCTCTTTTTCTCTCGCTCCAGAGATGGGTCACTTTCGCTTTATCCCAAATCCATCTTGGACCGGAAGAGGACTTCCCCCCATATCCTTCCGAGGGAGCGGAGAATCGAGTCCAGCCCAGATCAAAGCCAGAAAGCGTTGCGCTCCCTTGAAGTCCCCCAAAGAAGAACGGACTTTACGCGGATCCCAGGGAGTTTATTTCCAGAAACTGGATAGAAAACCCGATTCGCTGCAAAATCGAGGAAGGGGCCAGAGTTACAGAAGCAGAAAGAGGAGGACCAGGGGGTGGAAGAAAAAAAACAAAGCAAGACTTGGCAGTACTCAAAAGAGAATTAGAGAAGGAAAGCATCAGATGAAGAAGACGACGTGGGAAGCGCTGAAAACCACCATCTGAGCCGGGCTGATAAAGGATCTTGGAAGGATCCAGAGCTTCTTCTGGCTAAAATGAGCAGCCCTGGAGCCAGACATGACCTAGGCTTATCTCCCTGGGCCCCGATAAGGAAAGCTCTCCGCTGAAGCCGCCAACCATCGTCCATCAGCCTCTGGCAGGTCCTTTGGCACGGGCGGGTTGCGAACTTCTGCAGCAAGGAGGGAGGCCAGCCATGTAAATAAATACCTTGTGACACTTTGCCTGGGTGTCTTGCAGCTCTTTGCTCTTAAAGAGGACTTTCTTTTCCATGGAGCTAATCTTAGCGGGAGAATCCAAGCTCAAAGCAGACCTTGAAAGAAAGAGAGGGAGAGAGAAGGAAGGAATGAATCTCAAACACACTAGCAGAAATGGGTTTCTCAGCCCTGCCAACTTTAAGACGTGTGTGTGGACTTCAACTCCCAGAATTCATAGCCGGCTGGGGAATTCTAAGAGTTGAAGTCCATGCACCTTAACATTGCCAAGGTTGAGAAACATTGACCTAGAGAAGACACAGCTCTATTTACTCTCGTTAGGAGAAGCTACAGGAAGGCTACCAGAATAGCCAGGTATTGCCCGCTGCCATTAAGCATCCTTTTAAAAACCTCTCTCTCCCCTTCATTGTTTAAGGGGAGTTGCACATTAGTACTGCTGTAATAAAAACAGCACCGGGCATTTCTTTAAAATGAGTGCAACTTCCCTGCCAGGCGAAGGAGGCCTTGGTAAGAGAAAAGCCACGTGGAGTTTCCGAGCTGTGCTATGATCATCTAACTTAGAGATGCTTCGATCGGCTTGGGAAAAAAAATATTAGAGGTTAAAAGTTCTACACGGGGAAAATTTTTGCTTTATTGCTGAGAAAAGGCTAGGTGTGTACAGCGTAAGCCACCGTGATGGTTTCAGTTGTAAAGTGAGTCACACCAACGTAAGGGGACTCCAGCTTCCTCCTTCGCTTTGGCTTGCCAGCTGGAAAGATCACAACTGGGAGCCAGGGAATCCTGGGATGCTGCAACCGTTGTAAATTACAGGCCAGTTGCCAGGCACCTGAATTTTGATCACCTGACCGCTGGGATGCTGCGACGATCATAAATGTGAGGATTTGTCGTAAGTCGCTTTTTTGTAGGCCCATTGCAACTTCAGAAGGCTACTAAATCAATGGTTGCAAGTCAAGGATTGCCTGTAGCACATCGTGTAAGTACAGCCGGTGCTTTTACAAGTATTTTTCTTCTATATCTTCATCATCATCATCATCATCATCATCATCATCATAACAGAGTTGGAAGGGACCTTGGAGGTCATCTAGTCCAACCCCCTGCTCAGGCAGGAAACCCTATACCATTTCAGACAAACGGTTGTCCAGTCTCTTCTTAAAAACTTCCAGTGTTGGAGCACCCACAACCTCTGGAGGCAGGCTGTTCCACTGGTTAATTGTTCTCACTGTCAGGAAGTTTCTCCTTAGTTCTAGGTTGCTTCTCTCCATCATCCCTTAAACTTTGCATTATTCTCCTTTCAATGGCTGGCCCATAGATTTTCCCCCCCTTGTTTTTATACCAAAAACTAGGATCTAAGAACCATTTGTTTGTTCAAAAAGTTACATGTTTAAAATCTCAATTTGGCATATCATAGTCATCTCCCGGTGTCACTTTTCGTGATACAAAAATGCAAATGCAAAAAGCTATGTGACTTCGGGAGAGATATTTTACAGCTCTGTAATTGGGCTCGAAAAGCATAGTTGATAGCTTAGAGTGCTGTGCAAATGAATCCCATGTTTATTCAATAAGCTTTCATTGAGCACAACCCAACAAAAAAATCAGCCAAATGTGGCTTATTCAATAAACACTCCTTACATATGCCACGAGAGAGCTTAACATTTGAATAAAGTCCTTCGCCTGTACATTTCTGATACAACTGGGAGGTGTTTTGTGTTATGATTGTTTCATTTGTGCTGGCCTTTCTGCTTGGATATAAACCCACAGAAGTTACAAACTACGGTTATGATCTTGCATGTCGTGCAAAATCCTAACTGTGATTTGGAAAGGTACGATTAAATGAACTACGTTAGAACTGGTGGCATTAATCAAACTCCTTTATTGAAACTAGGAGACATTTATGATGGGGTTTCTAAGCCATTGGATTTATAGCCTGGCACGTTGAGCAATCCCTGCCGATCCGAATGCGCTCAGTAAACTATGATTAAGCAAGCATGGTTTAATGTACTGTCCAAATCCAGATTGCCCTTTTAAAATCTCCTACAGCAGAGAAAGCGATGCCACGCTTTTAGTTCGAGAACCTTGAACACCACTGCTGGCATATTTTCCCTTTTAACATCTTTCTCTTCCTCTAATGAAGAATAATTTGGAAGAAACCAGAGAAACTTTAAAGCAGACCTTGAGAATCCAATGAAAGGTGAAGAACCACAGGGTGCCTTGCAAATTAGCTTCGTTGACCAGGACTATGCCTGCCGCTGTCACCATTAACCGATAAACACAGTTATCTTTCTCTGCTCAAGTGAGCCTCATCAAGCAGCCTCTTATGAAGAAGCTTAAATCATTTTTCCGTCCAATTTCCTCACCGGCTAGGTCAGGATCCAGGGCCAAATTGATCAACTACTCGAGGTGCTCGTCATCCGAAGGAAGACCTTTCGATTTGCTGCTTTTAGAGATGACTCAAAGGTTCGGTGAAGACTTTTAAAAAGAGACCTTAGGTTCCCCCCTCCCAAAAAATAATAATAACCCCTGTAAAACTGAGCAGAAAGTCAGCCTTTTGGTGCAGAGGTACCACCTTCGGATTCCTGATTGGTAGTCCCGATTTTCCGCCCCCGCCCAAAAAAGCAGCACCCTCTGAGTAGGAGGACACCAAAGGCAGAGAAGAAGCTTCCTTTTAATTGCTGGCCTATTTCAGGTCCTTCTGACTCATAACACGGGAACATCACTGGTGCCAGGAGAGAAACCAAATTTAGGTTCATTTAAAACAAAAAACAAAAAAAAAACACAACCATCCTCCACACACACACACACGGGAAACGCAGAAACCTGTGATAGTCAGACAATCTACCCCAGAACTGAACTGCCTATAGAGAAGTCCATTCAAAATAGGAAGCTGATGTTTTAAACAAGCCACGCTTCAAGGATGCTTTGCTGAAAACCCCAGGGTTGAATTTGCAGATTTACAACCTCGTGCAATAGCTGGAAGCCCAATTTAAACCAATGAAAGAATGCTTAGGGCGTGCATTCCTATTAAAAAGGAAAAAGAAAAGGGAAGACACCACATGAAATATATAAAAATCTCCCGTGCAGGGACAATCTGAAGCGTCTGAAGGCTCTCGGCATCGTCCGCCGAACCTGCTTTGCTCATACTTTCCTTCTAATAGTAGCAACCCAGACTCCAGGGCCCACGAAAGCAGAAGAGGCAATCCTTAGACGAGGGGTTACACTTCCTTAGATCAGCTCGCTAGCGTGATCCAGGTCCTAAGATCTCTCCAGCCAGCCAATCGCCCCGGCCCTCTGCATCGGCCATTCTGCAGTTCCGATGCCTCCTTTCACCCTGAGTTCTACCAACAGCCTGCTCCCCATTTTGTTGGCCATCCTGCATCCCTCGGCTCGTCTTCACCGTGCCCCCCCACTTCCCCCAGAGATTCCCTGGATCTACCAGGCTTGGCAAACACCCCAGCCAGTTCACAGAAGCAGCACACAGACCCAGGCTTAGATTGCCCCCAATTCCCTTCTGAATGTTATTTTTATTTTTGCAAAGCCAGACGGTGAAGTCAAAAAAACCATTTTCTGCCCCTAAAGGATCACGGATTGGAGATGGCATTCCAGGAGTTTTCATCTCAAACCAAGAAAAGAGTCCCCATTGCATCTTACTCCTGGGGATTGGGGGGGGGGGGAGAAGACTAATTAAGATCCATCCTAGTTTGTAGGGAAACAGACCCCGAATCATCTCCCTCCGGTGGTCCACGACCGGGTTCCTGCCTCCTCCCAAGCCCAGCGACTGCTCCATCCCCTCCAAGCCGGCAGCGTTGCCTACTACTTACTCTGACCGTAGAACCGCCAGCGCCTTGATGAAGGAGAAGCCCACGAACGGCAAATCTTCTCCTGAGGAACTTGCAGGGCTCAGCTGGGCGAGAGAGGAAGCAATTCTGGCGTCCTTCTCCTCCGGGGCATCAAAATGAGAGGTATCATCTTCACGCTTGAGGCTCGGCACGAAGGGAGGAAGAGCTGGTGATTTTTTCCCAGGAGCCACCCGGGGGGAGGAAAGAAGGGGAAAGGATGAGCTGCAGTTTGGGGTCCCAGCGGCTCTCATTCAGCAACGGCGGCGGAGGCACTGCAGCGCCTGCT
>NW_015386892.1:641625-707347 GCF_001527695.2 Protobothrops mucrosquamatus
GGCAAACGGGCATCCCTTTTGCCAAGTTGCTCCCTGTCAGAAGCGGGTGGACGGAGGAGAGTGTGCAAACGCGGTTACCATGGCTCCATACAGATCCCTCAGAGCTGAGCCGCCGCCGAGGCGGGTGGGGGGCGAGGGAGCCCAGCCAGCCGGCATTGCATGGGCGCTTCCTGCAGTGCAGGCTGCCGGCTCTCCGCTCTGTGCATGTTCCAAGGCTTTAGCCCTCTCTGCCCATATGCCTGCCAGACGCCTGGTAGTGATCGGGGACCGACACGGAAGGATGAGTCACGGCTGGGGCTTGCCAGACTGCCAAAGCCTTTTGTAGCCCAGATTGCTTTTTTTTCTTTTCTTGGGGTTTTTTTTTTTAACCCTTTGCGTGCCGGGTGCTTTGAAGCCATTGCAGGGAGGGAGGGAGGGAAGGAAGGAAAAGAGGGAAGAGGGAAGAGAAAAGGGAAGGGAAAGGAGGGGAGGAGAGGGGAGGAGAGGGAAGGAAGGAAAAGAGGGAAGAAGGAAGAGGGAAGAGAAAAGGGAAGGGAAAGGAGGGGAGGGAAGGGAAGAAGCAAGGAAAAGAGGGAAGAGGGAAGAAGGAAGAGGGAAGAGAAAGGGAAGGAAAAGAGGGAAGAAGGAAGGGGGAAGAGAAAGGGAAGGAAAAGAGGGAAGAAGGAAGGGGGAAGAGAAAAGAGAAGGGAAAGAAGGGGAGGGGAGGGAAAGGAAAAAGGAAGGAAAAGAGAAAGAGGGAAGGAAAGGGAAGGGAAGAGAAAAAAGAGAAAGGAAGGGGCAAAGTCCAAAAGGCAAAGGCAAAGGGGAAACAATGTCATAAAATGGGGGGGGGTGCAACTTATTTAACAAGTGCCTTGCTTAGCAACAGAAACTGTAGATCCAATTGTGTTTATAAGTCAAGGACTAACTGTAGTCTTGAGAACAGAGATTGTAATTTACATCTTTGGGGACCGATCACTATGGCTGCATTTGAATCAAACTGGGCAAAATGTGCCCACTAGTGGATGCGTGGTTAGCAGGTAACAGAGCACCTGGTGGGGGCACTTTTAAGGCTGGTAATCTGGTTCGTTTCTTCCTATTTTTATTAAACAGCTTTATGATAGGGGATGGTCCGTAGGAAGGTTCTCTGGTGCTCTCTGAGCTGGGTGGTTTTCTTGCAGACGTTTCATTACCGAAATAGGTAATACCATCAGTGCTAGAAGGGAGTGGGGTTTGTGGAGAGGAGGAGGAGGAGGAAGGAGGATTGTGGGTCCATGGTGTTCTCTGAGTTTGATTGTTTCCTTGCAGACGTTTCATTAACCAGCTAGGTAACATCATAAGTGCTAGAAGGGAGGGGGGTTTGTGGAAAAGAGGAAGAGGAGGAAGAGGAAGAGGAGGAGGGGGAGGACTGTGGTGGGTCTTTGCTATTCTCTGAGTTTGGTTGTTTTCTTGCAGACATTTCATTACCCAACTAGGTAACATCATCAGTGCTAGAAGGGTCTGGGGCTTGCCTACTAGCACTGATGATGCCGCCTAGTTTGGTAACATCAGGGACCCCTCATTTCAGCCTTGAGCTACAAATATTCTCCTCTGGCGACAGTCAATATCTCCGAACCCAACTGGTGATGGCCCTGGCACATGGTATATTGTAAGGGAATAAATCAGTAGAGAGCATGAATTACCCAAAAATAAAAAGGGAGAGGTTTCAGGTCTATGGGACAAGACAAATGCAAATTATGAATGAAGACTTCGATCTTGCAGAATGGGATTGATTAAACCCAGGCAGGGCTGGGAAAGCATATGCTTCGATGGCATAAAAGGACTTAAATGCCTGCCTGAAAGGATGAATGGATATCATTTAAGTTGCCAGGGATGCTAGGAAAGTAGGAATCCATAAATTGATGACAGTTGTGTTATGCTCCAGTGAACGATGATAATGGGAAGAGCCAGAAAAAAAACCCCGTGCAATATTCTAATGGAGGTGATCTGGGAGAAAAAAAAAAACCCGTTCTCTTAGGTGACATAAACAGATGGGCAGAAATGAGATGAGAGAATGCAGAAGATTTGATGGGGCCACCTGAAGACACCAGGATGAAGGAGAGGACGGTCTGGTGAGCACCTGGTTTTTTATTTGTTTTTTTTTTTAAAGGCTCGTTTTGAACGCATGTGTACCTGGAAAAATATAACTTTAGAACGGGGGGCTCCAAACTTGGCAGTTTTAAGATCCGTGGACTTCAACTCCCATAATTCCCCAGTCAGCAGAGAATTCTGGGAGTTGAAGTCCACAAGTCTTCAATTTGCCAAGCTTGGACACACCTCTGTTCTAAAAGCATGGTGGATGTGAGAGTTGCTGGTGAAAGGCTGAGAGAATGCAGCATACCCCTCACAATGAGAGTCCTATTGAGCAGTTCCTTTGAAACTGAGAAAGAAAGAAAGAAAGAAAGAAAGAAAGAAAGAAAGAAAGAAAGAAAGAAAAGGAGGAGGAGGAGGAGGAGGAGGAGGAGGAGGAGGAGAGGAGAGGAGAGGAGAGGAAGTTTGTGTGTGTTACAAGGAAATTCGTTTATAGCTACTTCTCACAATTTGTAGCAGGGGACAGGGAGTGAAAATTATGGTTTTCCTAATTTACCGAGATTTACATCCATGAACTACATTTTTCTTATTTTTATACAGGAATAAGCCACGGACTAAACCCTGTTAACCAATAACGCAGGAAGCACCCTCTCCTTTTGAACAGAAGGAAACACAACGTACAACCCCATATAAAGTGATAACATATCAAATGATCTGGAATAGGAAATGCCAATTTACCTTTCCGGGCTTAAATCCTTCATTAAACAGCGGTCAGCCAGAACCCCCATCTAAAGCCCCAAACAGCTGGAAACAGACCAGCCTTTTGCAACAGGAAGAAACGCGGTTTTTCATTAAGTGCTGTTTCTCCACAACTTGGTTAAAAAAGAGCGAGTCCTTTTTTAAAAATGCCGATCTCCAAGCCAGCGGCGTTTAAAGACGCTGAGCTTGTTAGCTGGAGAGCTGACAACCGCGGTTCAAGACCCGGGGTGCCACACGACGGGGTGAGCTCCCTGTTCCTTGCTCCAGCTCCTGCCCAGCAGTTCGAAAGCATGCAAGTGCGAGTAGATAAATAGGTACCACTTCGGTGGGAAGGTAAACAGCCTTTGCTGTATAGCCATACTGGCCACATAACCACGGGAAATGTCTTCGGATAACGCCAACTTCTTTGGCCAAGAAACAGAGTTGAGCACCCATGCCTTAGAGTCAGACACGGCTGGACAGGGAAACTGTTTACCTCCAAGCCAAAGGAGATTGTCCCAGCTTCAACCGAAATGATTCCCCCAATTGCTTTGAGGCCACGTTCCTGGACCCCACGGGAACCCCACAGATCAAGGACTTCCAAGACACGTGTGGGCTGTCACTCACAGTTAGGGATGGCGCTCCAGTCCACGTGGGAAAAGAACGGATGACAGCAAAGGCCTTCGTAATCCAAGCGCTCTTTCGGCCCACACAATAAACCCTGCAGCAGATCGAGAAACTCGTGGCTGACCTTTACGTCCTGCGGGAATTTGAGGAACCTCTGCGTTTGAAAGAAACATAAATCTCCCTCAGCGGTTAAGAGAGAGGAAAAATTCTCCGTCTTGCCCGTAAAGCTTCCAAATTCAAAGCAAATAATAATAATAATAATAATAGTTTCCCCCCCCCAAAAAAACCCCTTTCCTCCAGAACGGCGATAGCATCACCGGGTCCCTTGAAAAGTTTTCCTCTGCCAAAGCTGAATTAACTCCCACGACGAAAGCTGCTCTTCTCCGATTTAAAAAGGGGATGTTTTAAATTGCTGCATCGAGACTTTATTGTTGCTAAGAATACATCCACCAGCGGCATTTAAGATCTTGGGGGAAGAGAAGATGCAAGGCAGCTTTGGGAAGCTGGCTTTGATCCCAGTCCCGGAGTTGAAGTTTTATTTCTTTCTTATAGCGACGCCCAATTCGTTTTGCTCCATTTTATGTTTTGTTAAGATTATTTTAACAGGCAGTCCTCGGCTTACAGCCATCCGTTTAGTGATCGTTTGACGTTACAACGGCACTGAGAAGAGTGACTTGTGACCGCGTTTCACATTTATGACCACTGCAGCACCCCTGTGGCCACGTGATCAAAATTCAGACGCTTGGCAGCTGACTCGCGTTTATGACGGTCGCAGCGTCCCAATCCGCTTCTGTGACCTTCTGACAAGCAAAGCCAATGGGGAAAAGCCAGATTCACTTTACAACTGGGTTACTGACTTAAAGGCTGCCAGTGATTCACTTAACAACTGTGGCGCTGGCAAATACTTAACCGGTCCTCGCACTTATGACGGTTGCAGCGTCCTAAAGTCGCCTGATTGTGATGCCGATGCTGGGGCAACTGGTTTGCATTGGCAACAGGGGTTACAGGGGGTCACGTGATCCCTTTTGCAACCAGCTTCCAATGGACAAGATCCATGGGGAAGCCGGCAGGAAAGGTGGCAAGGGGCAACCGGGGGGGGGGGTCTTGCTTAACGCCCGCCGTGATATGTTTAAGGTCAGTGCAAAAAAAGGGGATACAATGGAGTGTGATGACATGGTACCTTGCTTAACGACCACACGATTAATTTTCCAGTTCCAATTGTGGTTATACGACCGCTGTCCCCCTCCCTCACCAGCCCCTCCTGCCTCTAGCCCCCTTCCCCACATGCCCCTGCTCAGCCCTTCATTCCTCTCCCAGGATCCCCCCTGCCCCTCGGAACACTTTCCACAGTCCTTCCAGCCCCAGTGAGCGCCAGCCCCTCCCCATCCGCTCCTGCCTCTCGCCCCCTCCCCAAATCTCCCCTCAACCCTTGCTGCTCCAAAGCCCATCATCCCCCTCCCAGAAGCCCCCAGCCCCTGCGCCCCTTCCCCACCTCTAAGCCAGGGTCGTGCCCTCGAAGAGCTTGGGGGACGAGGCGTCCATGCTGAACTGGCCCCCCTCGACTGCAGTCCCCCTGCGGGCCCAGCCCCCGAAGCCACAGACCCCATTTTATGCGTATCCTCCATTGCCACCCACTCGAACGGAGAGAAGCTCAATTTCTACCTGAAAATTCAGGATGTTGTTGAAAGTTTTAGCCGAGGTCCCTTTGGTAAACGGCGATTTTCCGTAAGTCATTTCATAAGCGACCACCCCGAGGGACCACCAGTCGCATCCCGACCCATAGGAGGCTTTGCTGTTGCTCAAGGCACTAAGCACTTCCGGGGCCATGTAGTCAGGAGCGCCAGGGGGCACCTTGGCATCCACCTAGAACAGAAGGGAATCGGTTAGTTCAGCTTACTTAGGACAGCTGGAGTGAGCAGGTTAAGGTCACAGATCTTTGCCCAGTTTCTGGAAATGGAGAAGAGAAGCTCTAGTCGTAAGTCGTAAGTCAAATCAAATGCTCTCTTCAAGAGACGATGCATTTTGAATCTTGATTTCTTCCGAAAAACACACCCGTCCCATCTGGCTTGAGAAATTCTAATTTTTAAGCATCTCCCAGATTTCTTCAGAACGCAGTTTAAAAACTCATGTTCTCTCCCAACTCTTAGTCGGTGTTAGTTAAGTTTCAACAAAATCCCAGCTGGCTAAGGAAAATGCAAAGGAGGCCAAGACTATTTTAATTATAATTTCGCATTTTTTTTAAAAAAAACAAACTACTCAAGGTCAGTAGAAAAGGAAAGCTACGGTTTTCAGCCAGGACTCGTTTAATATGTAAAATTCTATCCGTTCAATTAGCTTAATCAAGAGGCTTTTCTTGTCACAATAAGAGACAAGCAGTTCTAACCGTAATCAAACCCACCATTATTTCCGACCATAACCTCAGCTTCCCCAATTACTCATTTGATGTTTTCCTCCCAAAATTAGCAGGCGCATGGTTAAACTCAAAGACCAGGGCAGAGCTACTCATGATCGCCAGTTGCCCACGGCTTCTGTTTACTTCAGCTGACAGACAGATGTTCCCTTCAGGACAAAGCAGGATAATTTAAAAGAACAAATACAAAAAGAGAGAGAGAGAGAAAGGGAAGGAAAGAAAGAGTAAAGAGGGCTCCCAGAATAGATTGTAGATACAGATAATAGAGTCCTCAGACTGGCCAGATTTTGTCTCTAGGTGTGATACAATTAAAAAAAAATCAGCTTGAAAGAATCACCACCGGTCATTCTTGGTTTTGAGCCTGACACATGGTGGCTGAAGAATTCTGGGAGTTGAAGTCCACCCATGATGTGATGGAATGTATTAAGGAGGTGGGTCCTCAAGAGGGAGGATTCCAGAGGAGGAAGAGGCAACTCAGCCTGGATATTGTGTGTGAGAAAGAGGGTGAGGACGGTCCCTCCTTAAGAGTTCACAGAGTATATTGTAGGGGCAAACAGTAGACTCCTTGGTCTGGCAAGATTTTTATCTAGAAGAGTGAAACTATAAGGAACTCAGCTTGGAAGAATCACCACCTGTCATTCTTGGTTTGGAGCCCGACACATGGTGACTGAGGAATCCTGGGAGTTGAAGTCCACACATGGTGGCTGAAGAATTCCATTCCAGAGAAAGAAGAGGCAACTTAGCCCAGTTATTATGTGTGAGAGAAAGAGGGTGAAGACCTCCTTAAGAGTTCCCAGAGTGCATTGTGAATACAGATAGTAGAGTCCTCAGTCTGGCAAGATTTTTATCTATGAAAGTGAAACAGTAAGGAACTCAGCTTGGAAGACTCATCATGTGTCATACTTGGTTTTAGGTTCTATCTATAATCACTGACAATGCTGACTGTGTATTCAGAGGCCGTGGTTCAGATCACGTTAGAGTCACTGCACAAACAATGCAACATTTGACTGTAGCCCTTAGCCAGAGTCTCAGACAGATGCTTATTTCCAGAATTTGGCCTTCAGGCCAATTTAATTTGGCCTAGTTGCTTTTCCAAGATCGTCACCCATCATCTGTGTAACTCTGTGATACAATTGCAATAGATGGCAATATCCAAGATTAAATGTCAATCTTTAATTTCTCCATTTCAAAAATATTTTATTACCGTTCTATCCGCCGTCATTTTGGCAGCAGAACCAAAACCCACCAACTTGATGTGCCCTGTTCTGTCAATGAGGATATTCTCTGGCTTAACATCTCTGTAAGACATAAAGAAGGTAAAGGAGGAATCAATAAAACTCTCTTTCTGAAATTAAAATTGCTTGCCCCATCACGCTGCTGCTGAAACCATTACAGGGATAAGAAATCAAAAAAAGATGCTTCCTAGTCTTCAGAACAATTTCAGGATACATTTTATCAGAAGCAAGTTGGGTTCACACAATTATAACCACATTGAAAGCTTAGCAATAGGTGTACACTCAGTCAGAAGTATTTATACTCTCCCCAGAACTGTTCAACTCCACTCAAGGTTTTCATGTCTAAGCCGGGACTAGAATTCACAGTCTCCTGGTGATTGGCCTAAAGTCACCCAGCCACTTTAGTGCCTAGGACAAGACTGTAATTCAGTCTCCTACTTTCTAGCCTGGTGCCTTAACCATTAGTCCAAACTGCCTCTCTTATGTTTGGTTAAGTATGCAGAACTGACAAACTCACCGATGGACATAGCCGATTTGATGGATGCTGTGAATGGCCAAAACTAATTCTGCTAGATAAAACTGTGTGGTGCTTTCCTCCAGTTGATCCTCGTATCTGTTTAAGAATGACAGTAGCTCTCCTCCGGGCTCATAATCCATAACCTTGACATCATGTGGAAGTAATCAGGCCCACATACAGAGGGAAATAAAATTTGTGAAACAGTAGATATTAAAGACGATGCGGTCTCTTGAAAATTAAAAAGCAGTTTCTGCATTTGATCACCTGGATCATATTTACATGCCGTTAAAGGTCAATAAGGAAGCGTGGGCTAAGCACACTCAGAGAAGAGTTCTCGTTTTTAACAGGAAGGATAAAAATGGCTCTTTTTTGTTTAATTTCCACACTCTCAATAAATCACAAAACCCAAGTTTTATTCTGCCTGAAATTTCCAGGAATTTCCCCCCCCCCCGAACCGGTCATTTAATCTATTGTTATCCTGCGAGTGGAATCGAATCCCATAATGAGAATTTCTATTTACTCTGAACTTTTCTCCTTCCTGTCTGCTTAAGGTTGCAACCTCCATCAGAAATGCACCGTTTTTATGCCTTTCAGTCAGTCCTGACTCTTAGTGGACAAGTCCCTGCAGTTTCCTTGGCAACATATTTTAGAAGTGGTTTGCCCTTGCTTGCTTCCTCCTACGCTGAGAGAGGGAGGGACTGGCCCAAAGTCACCCAGCTGGCTTTGCGCTTAAGGCAGGACTAGAACTCATGGTCTCCTGGGTTTCTAGCCGGGTGCCTTAACCACTATATCGCCCTTCCTTAAGTAAGGAGGTGAGTGGGTAGGTAGATGGACGACGTTGATACATATACGCCTCTATTTTTCCTTCTAACACACTTAAAGTTTTCTCCATTCATCACAGGTAGTCCTCGACTTACAACAGTTCAGTTAGTGGCCGTTCAAAGTTACGACAGCACTGAAAACAGCGACTTAGGACGGTTTTTCACACGTACAACCGTTGCAGCCTCCCCCATGATCACATGAATAAAATTCAGATGCTTGTCAACCGGCTCGTATTTATGACGGCCGCAGTGTCCCGGGGTCAGGTGATCTCCTTTTGCGACTTTCCGACAGGCAGTCAGTGGGAAATCCGGATTCACTTAACAACCGTGTGACCAATTTAACAACGGCGGTGATAGACTTAGTCGCCCTGGCAAGAAAGGCCGTAAAAATGGGGCAAAATTCACTTCTGTCTCACTTAACAACAGAAATGTTGGGCTCGATTGTGGTCGTAAGTCGAGGACCACCAGGACTTGCAAAATGATGTTTAACTCCATGCAGTTGTGATGTCATTGTTAATTTGCACAAGGCCCTTCGTTGGGCATGGGAGAAACGCTGCATTACCAACACAGGCCTGAAAGGTTTCAAATAGCCTCTTTTAAAAAAAGCCGGCACGGGAAAAAGATTTAAATATGGACACAACTGAAAAACTGTAAGCTCAGTTTGACACCCAATTTCCCTCTCAAACTGCTCTGAAGCCAGCATAGCACAACTCGGCTCTAAACAGCCAACTCCGTGCCTAAAACCCTACAAAGCCACAATGAGTTTTTGCAAACGCAAAGCTTACCAAGTAAAGATTTTTTTTATCTTGGAAGGCATAGTGAAGACGTGGGATCCAAGGGCTGGCATTCTGGGATAGGATATTTCTCTCTTCCTCAAAGAAGACCTAAAAAAAAAAGATTTTTTTAGAAGATTAAATTCATGAAGGGAGGGAGGGGGAAACGTGGATCTAACTTTAGATGTTGGAGTTGCATCGGAAACGGTCATGCCGATCACAAGCCACATATATTTTTTAGGCCTAATTGTTCCATTTAAGGAGCTCTCCATTTCCCAACTTATTAAAAAAACCAAGTTTCTAGCCCCTGTGAATGCAAGATGTAAACATTTGAGAGTTTGCTGGTAACATGGCCAAATATACTCCTCCGTCCTAACAAAAGAAATGTCACACCACAGATTTTGTCCCTTTTGGAAATGTTTGGAACATCAAGACACACGTACAAAGAGGGTGAGACTTTTGCACTGCAATGACACAATGCAACTTTCGCCAGAGTGTCCCAGTTGATCCTCCCTTCTGTGCTAGGAAGGATTTTTATATCGTTTTATATCAAGCCTGCCTATATTTCTGACAGGTCCCTAAGGGGATGCCAAGGACTGGATTTGCAAATTTCCTGCAATTGCCGTTAAACCTCTGCGGTTACAAAATTCTCCCACCAAACAGGGGCGTACCTGCTCTTTTTCCAGCAGTGTCTCCTTGCTCATCACCTTCATGGCATAAAGGTCACCGGTTGCCTTTTCTTTCACCAGCTGGACTTCTGCAAAATGACCGCATCCTAACAAATTCCGGA
Organism: Protobothrops mucrosquamatus; assembly: GCF_001527695.2. Taxonomy (NCBI): domain Eukaryota; kingdom Metazoa; phylum Chordata; class Lepidosauria; order Squamata; family Viperidae; genus Protobothrops; species Protobothrops mucrosquamatus. Next base: position 651,586 of record NW_015386892.1, read on the forward strand.
TTTCAAAATCTTTCAAGCTGGGTTGAAGTTCCCGGAACTCGGCTATTGAATCTGAATCTGCAGAAGATCAGGAAGGTGGGGGGTGGGGGGTGGATGAGAAGGAACAAGCCATCAGATTAGCCTTTCTCAACTTCAGCAGCTTTAAGATAGGTGCACTTCAGTTCCCAGAATTCCCCGGCCAGTAGAGGCCGGGAAAGACTGCATTAGGTTGAATTTTACCAAATCAATCCCGTTTCACCCATAATACTGCTTTGATCTCCTCTGCGTACAAATCTCTGGGGTATTCAGGGAATTGAATCATAAAGTTCCTACGTTTGAGACAGACTGATTTACAAAAAGCCATGATTCTTTCTTCAAAACCCTTCCCCTTTAAGCAAACACGCTAAATGTTTTCAGGCTGCTCTGCTCTTTTGGATCTCCAGTAGTAGATCCCTTGCCGATAGACACAATCCTTGTTACTTCCTTCATCTCCCACTCTTTAAACCAAGGGTCCCCAATCCCCGGGCCGTGGACCAGCACCGTGCCGCGGCATGCCACAAAACCGGGCCGCGCAAACAAGCAAATTTTCATCCGTGGGATGTAGGCAGCACGCAGAACCTCGTCCCCCCCAGGTCCGTGGGAAAACCTCTCTCCACGGAACCGGTCCCTGGTGCCCAAAAAGTTGGGGGCCACAGTACCAGGCCAAACCAGACATCAATAGATGGCTATTAAGGCTGATGTTTCTCTCTTGTCAAGCAACGTCCGGTCCAAATTCTCCCAGAAAAATGGTGTTTGGAGGCTCTCAGAGGAAGTGAACCAGACCTACGCTTTTTAAAAAAATTGCCCGCATGCTTGATTTTCATTAGCAGAGGACTGCTGCATTCCTGGTACAGCACCATAAGGGCGTCCAGAATGCCTTCTCTCGAGAACGGAGACATCTGCTGTTGTGTCAGAGACGAGAGTTTCCCCTGAAAACAAAGGCAACAAGAACAGAAGAGTCATATTTACACACAATTAGTAAACTGTCCTATTTTAGAAACGTGTCATACACCGGGGTTGTTGGAGGTTGGTATAAAATGGCTGATGTCTTTCATTTTTACAGGAAGGGTTTGGGAGCTACAGGTGGGAGGGGGAGGCGAGAGGGAGGGGGGCAAGGGATGAAATTCCGTATTATCGCGATGCCAAATCTGCCAGTTCGATCTATGCATCCGACGCCAAGGTGCCACTAGACAAGGGCAGACTTTGTGCTGCGTATGTCATTCTGACGGTGTGTTGCCATCTCAGTTGTGTTGCTGCTGCTGCTGGACTACAACTCCCATCCTCCTTCCCGTGGGGCTGGAGGAAACTGGAGCGCAACCTCTGGAGGAGTTAGCTTCTCTAACCGCTCCCATTACACCGGTGTTTTCCCAACCTTGGCAACTCTAAGATACGTAGATGTCAACTCCCAGGGAAAACACTGCATCACATCAAATTAACCTGTTTTTAGAGCAACGATTTGGAAAGGAAAAAAAAAACCACACTGTCCTGTAAGCAAGAGAATCAGATGAAGAATAAGCAGCCTCACTGCCTCCTGCACAATTTCTAGTAAACAAGCTAAAAGCACCTTTTGCTCTTTCTTAATAGACTAATTGGAAACCAAACAGGTGTCTTTAAAAGGAAGCTTAGTTTTTGTCGCCCCAGAGGGCTAGGTCAGAACCAATAGGTTAAAACAATAAGGAATTCTGTTCAAGCTAGAGGTCAGAAAGATGTTCTTGACATGTTAGCCAATGGAACAGCCTGCCACATGAAGCGGTGAGTTGGGCTCCAACAGGGCAGATTAAATAGGAAACAAATTAACAAGCAAAGTTACCTGAAGGAGCAGGTTAAGCCGAGAAGCCCGGCTGGCAATAGATTCCATCGCGCCCGGTTCTGCTGGATGGGGTGTTGCATATTTAAATTTCAGCATCTTTATCCGCAAAGAACACCCCCACTAAGATAGAATCTGTAGTACATAATCTCTATTAGAAAGATTAACAAAAAAAGAGAGGAAGATATAAGACCTTTGGCTCTTTTAATTCTGGAAATCTTATTATGTTCTGCTATTAAATCATTTTAAAAGCAGTCTTGAATAGTAGTTAAGGCAGCAAGCTGGAGACTAGGAGACGGCGAGTTCCACCTTAGGCATGAAAATGGTTAAGTGACTTTGAGCCAGTCATTCTCAGGCATCCCATGGGCTGGTTGTTGTGGAGAAAATCGGTGGAGGAAGAACTATTGTACGTGTTAAAAAAAAAAACTATTGTACGTAGGTTAAAAAAAACCCTAAAAATCAACTCAGCCGGCGCACGCCGAAAATAAAGATTTCATAAATGACATTGTTTGATTAATAAGCGACAACTCCAAGGAATCTTATTATTGAATATATCAGTTTATAATCACTCCTCTCAGGCCCATAAGGCAGCCAGCAATCCAACTGTAACGCACAACCGTTTAAAGGCCCCAAAGGAAAAATGATAGCTAAAATAATTTTCCACCAGATTCAAAAAGCCTGGCTGAAGGAGACATCAGTTGGTTCTTCAGGATGAGAAAGTCAGGGTTGAACGAGATTCTTGCTTCCACGGTTTGACGACCGGAAGAGGACATAAAAGTTATTAAACCCTGACTTTTAAACCACAAATAGGTTTCCTGGACCCATTCCTTTTTCCCTCTGGTCTGACGGGGCAGCCATTAGCCAGATGTCAGAGGGGGAAAAATGATCATTTTGAGGCAGATGTTAGCAACACTGGAACAGGCAATTGTGATGAGAATCCATGAGGGATTAACCTTCCCAGTTTTCTCCCTGCTGGAGAAAGATGCTGCTTTCTTTGCCCAAGGGGAAATTTGGCATCTCCAGCCCCAGCCTTGAACGCATCATCCGAGTCTCACAACTATCGTGTCCACAAAGGAAAAATTATAAAAGATACAGGGAGCCATTGACTTTCTGTTATTAAGCTAGAGTGAGTTTTGCCCGCATCTTACCGCTTTTGCCACAGTTAAGTGAATCTGCAGTTGTTAAGGGAACTGCGCGGATATTAAGCGAATCTTTCTTCCCCCCCCCCCGTGGGCTTTGCTTGTCAAAAGCTGATTGGGAAGGTTGCAAACGGAGATCACATAACCCAAATGGCAGCACAACGGTCATAAATACATGCCCAGGGTCCGGTTCTGATCACATGGCCCTGGGGACACTGCAGCAGTTGTGTGAAAAAAATGGTCCTAAGGCTATTTTTTTCAATATTGTTATAATTACAAATGGTCACTAAATGAATGGTTCTAAATCAAGGACTACCCGTACAGGAGGGAATAGATGACGAACAAAGCAAGGAGCTGCCTTATTTGACAATATTTATGACTCATTAAAAACCCAGCCTATTCTGGGCAAGATACAAGAGCAAAACCAACAGTAACAAGTGAAATAATCCAAAACACACATCATGGGTGTGCATAAAAGTAAATGAATAGAAAAGAATAGAATAGGAATAGAAAAATAAAATATAGAATAGAATAGAATAGGAATAGAATAGAAAAATAGAATAGAGAATAGAGAATAGAGTAGAATAGAATAGAATAGAATAGAATATAAAATATAGAATAAGAGAAAAGAGAATAGAACAGAATAGAAATAGAAATATAGAAATAGGAATAGAGTAAAAATATAGAAAGGAATAGAACAGAACAGAATAGAAATATAGAAATAGGTATAGAATAACTTTATTGTCACTTTAAATGTACGCTAATCAGCATACATTAAAATGAGATTTTGTTTACATTTTATATATATATATACACACATATATATAAATGTATATATATAGTAAAATTAAGACAAAAAGAAACGCCAGCCCAGCCAAACCGAGCCAGCCAGTTCTTGGGGGGCTCCCCAACGCCCACACCTGAAAACTCGGGTTCGGCGTTCTGCATTCTATTGCATTACACGTAACTATTCCATTAAGGACAGCGCAACGAGCACCTCTGAGCATGTGCAGAGAACCCCTTCGGCTGGCCAACACTGCCCCCCCCCCCACGCTTCCCTCAGCTGAGGCTTACTCGCTCCCGGCGCCCTCCCGGGAAGCGCCGACCCGAAGTTCCGCCGCCGCCAGCTCCCCTCACGCGTCCCGCGGCGCGGCTCCCGCCATCGGCGTTTGAACGGAGCCCGCCCGGAAGCCCCGCCCCGCCTTCGCCCCGCCCTCCCGGCCGCTCTGACCCGCCGATTCGCGTCATCGGCGCTCTCCGCCAATCCTCGCTGGGGATGACGTCACCGAGGGGGCGGGCAGGTCCGCGTGCGTGCCGGCCCGCGTCCTGCTGACGCGTCCCCTGCCCGCTAGGGAGGCCCCGGGGGGGCGTGGCCAAGCGAGCCCAACGGTCGCAACTATTCTCGGAGGGGCGGGGCGGCTGAGGTCACGTGCCCCGCGAGAGTTCCGTGATGCAGGCTCCAGCGCTGCGTTCGCACGACGCGTGTTGCGTGTTCAGCGGCAGTAAATCATCATCATAATAAAAATTATTAACCAGTTTTGGTCAATATAGGATGTAAGGCAATATACAAAGCTAAAAAAAGGGCTAATTATATAATATATATATATATATATATATATATATATATTGGACTTGAAGCATTTATGGCAACGCAAAGACTCCAAGCTAATGGTGCATTTAACTCCTCCCCCCCAGCTCTGCCTGCTCTTCTCCTACAGCTGGGCTGTCACCTCTGTTGTTTCACATGCTTTGTGATGTCACAACAGCTGGACAGCTACTTGGCCTGGCCAGTGTCCCTGGGCAGCAGAAGAGCATGGGAAGGTAAAGAGGCAAGTTCCTTGTCTTTCAGTCTCGCAGAATCATGTCCAACCTTCAACCCAAAGAGTGCCCCAACGCCGAAGGCATGGTCCCGGTGACCATGATGAGGTCGGACATCGATTGGATGCATTGCCGCGCCGGCCTCTGCAAAGTCAGCCTGTTTGACGACAAAGTCCCGACCGACAAACAGCGGAAGCTGGTCTGTTTTGTCGACGTCTCCAGCCTGAGCGCCAAGAACCAAGACCAGGATGCCTTGTCCACTTGCAGTGAGTTCAACGGCACGGAGGCCCTGGAAGGAATCGACCTGGGGGAGAGGGAGATCGTGGTCATCAGAGACGAGAAGAAGGGCTTGTCCAACACCGAAGGGGCCGTGTGTTTCTTCAAGCAAAGCTCCTGCGAGAAAGGGAACGTGAGCGGTTGGCTCAACAGGGATCTTGAGAAGTACGCCATTGGATTCCAGCATGCTCTCAGCCCTTCGAAAGGACCCAGGAAAAACCTGCCTTGCGAGGCGGTGGCAGCAGAGAGGACGGTTCAGAACGGACCCGCTCCTTTTGGCTGTTCTGGTGCCTAAGACTCGGGAGTCGTTCTGTCCGTGAGAAGCTGCATCTTTGGACCTTCAAATGACATGCAAAGAGATCAAAGATCATCAATAAATTCTTTTTGTAAATGAATGCTGCAGTGAGCTGTCATTATTATAATCTGAGGTCGGGTAACAGCCAGGAGCTGACCTGCACGGTGGTTATCACCCCAAAAAAATGTCTAGATTGTGACCCGGTAGTCCCACAACCTTACTGCCTCAGAGACCCGGTTTCTTGTGTTTTATTCTGAATCACAGCTTTTTTGGCTCTGTGTGTGTGGCTTGGCTTCCCTCCTCCCCTCAAGTTGCTGCACTCATTTCTATCTTTGGAAGGCTTGGCAATTGGCCTCCTACGCCTTATTTTATTTTCCTCCCCAAATTAGTAATGATGTGCAGTTGGCTTTGTCATACTTGGCCCTGAAACCATCGTCTTCTTTTTTTTTTTAAAATGGTTTCTGCAAAAATAAACTCTTGGGCTGTGTTTCTTGTTTCCTCCATTGTTCGTCTGCTGACATTTGTTTAGACTCTCTTGCAAGGATGCATATTTGGAGGATTTCTGAAAAGTAATTAAAGCCTGGCATCAATGGAAACAACGAGAGAAATGTGTAATAACAAAAAGTGGCATTTTATTTGGTCCGTGCTAAATCGTTGCCTGCTTGGCACGGACTAAAGCACCGAGTGCCACCGAGTGATTAATTTGGTTTTGGCTTAGTTGATGGTTTTGTCTATGAAACCACAATTGCCTGGCGTCAGAGATGGTAGTAAACAATAAACTATGATTTACAAGCCATCAATGCTTTCCCGATGATTCCTTCCCAGCTCCATTGAACTTCAACTCCCAGAATTCTCAGTGACAGGACTGGAAGGCACCAAATGACATCTTCTGAGGTTGGCTCCTTCAACAGGTTTTACAGCAGGGGTCTTCAAACTTGGCCCTTTGATGACTTGAGGACTTCCACTCCCAGAATTCCTCCACCAGCGTGCCTGGCTGAGAAATTCTGGGAGTTGAAGTCCTCAAGTCATCAAAGGGCCAAGTTTGAAGAGCCCTGTTTTACAGCATCCTTTTTAGACTCCAGGTAGTCCTTGATTTAACAGACACCTATCTGAAATGATATAGGGTCTCCTGCTTGAGCAGGGGGTTGGACTAGAAGACCTCCAAGGTCCCTTCCAGCCCTAGGATTCTACGACTATCAATAGGGTTACAAAAGTTGTGTGCATTGTTGCTATCCAGCCCAACACTGCCCCCTGCTGGCGATCAGTGGTAGGAAAAAGCATTGCCAATCAGACCTGTCATGAAATTTAAAATCCGGACCTAACTGCGTGCTTTGAAGCATTAAATTAAACGAAGCAGGATTTACCCAACTCCATAACATATTGAACCCCAGAATTAACGCTTGGCAGTGCAAAACCAAGTCAGAAGACAAGTCCACCTCGTTGTGGCATTATTCCCTGCAAACAGAAAAGTAGCACAACAAGATAAAAAGGGAACTGGAAGTTATCTTTTTGTTATGCTGGCAATAAGTAAGACCCAACGGACTTTGGTTAGCTTAGAGCTCGGATTGTTGTATGAATCGCCTTGTATGAAAAGTCCAGCAAATCAGAACAATGTCAACACCCAAACCTAATAATGATAAAAAGCCAACATGAAGCAGGTTGAAATAAACGTTTTATTTTAAAATTAAAAAAGCCTTAAGGCATGTCCCAAATTTTGGACACATTCTGTAACTCAGCCCATTTGAGGGGTTCAAAAGTGGTTACCCTACAATGCACTGTTTTGCCCAGCCAAAGGTTACAGGAATCAGAGTTTTAGTAGCATGTTGGTAAAAAATAAGTAAATAAAAGGAATAATACCCTACCTTTTTCAACCTCGGCAACTTTTAAGAGGCGTGGACTTCAATTCCCAGACCTTTTTTTAATTTATTTTTTGGTCCATGTTGAAAGTCGTGGTTCAAACCCGAGTCGCTATAGCAACTTGACAATGAGATGAGACATGCTCGGTAACGCTTCCCCGGGATTATATCCTGAAAAATAAAATCCGATCACAATACGAAAATGACTAAGAGCTGAGCTGAAATGAAACGTGGTGGATGTTGCTACCTGCCAATTAGGAGACACGGAGAGGAAAAGTAATCACTGGCAGGCCTGCTCTTAAGGCCAACGCACCACGTCCTTGCACGGCTCTTTATATAACAGCCACCACATTGTTTTCAAGGGGGAGGGGGGCATGAGCAATAAAACATGCCATGTGGGAAGTATTAGTAAGTCTGGAACAAACTTTCCCGGGATAGATGCCTTTCCTTCCCCCGGACGTGATTAGTCTGGAATGGTTATGAACATTAAAACTCGGATTCAAGCCCCACTTATCTGCCTGTTGACTCGGTGGTAGCTCTTTCTCCTTTCTTCCGAGGCCATTCCCTCTGACCGTTGATTTCGTAGGAGCTCTTCCTAGCCTGTCTTCCCTCTGACTTGGTAGCAACTTGTCCTCCAAGGCCATTCCTCCTTCCATCTACAATACAGAAGTCTTCTTTTGGATTTTTTTAATTTTGTATTTTTGTATTTTCCAGGCTAACCTGCAGCCCTGGATTTTCCTGATGGCTTACCATGTCTGACTTCCTTCAGCTGTTCACGATCAGCTCCCAGCTAGCTGGGAGAGACTGGATCCAGAGAGCTCAACCATCCAGACAGGCTAGATCACAGAAGAGGGCTCAGCCGACTGTTTATCCCAAATTTATTTCCTACGCATCCTCCCTTAAAAAAAGCATCCCCGTATGGATTTGGACCTGAGCAATCTTTTGCTCCACTTCTTCCAAGCACAATGAAGCAAATGGACTGACAGTGCATGAGGGATTTCAAAGTAACCCCCTCCATTTTTTTTCTGCCAATGGCAATCAATAATGACAGATTGTTTGGGACTGCAGATTAACGGGAGGTTGTGCAGTAAACAAAACATTCACGTCCCCAGAGCGAGCGTGTGAAGGGAGCTGCGGATAGGCTGAGGCGCTGATGTGACCCAGTGCGGGGGCCATTAAGAAATGGCACGGTGATAGAGTCACACACACTTTTAGCCATCGTCGTATGAATTGTGGGCCCCTTCTCCTGCAGCTCAGCTGAGGAATCTAGGGCACAGCTTTGTTTGGGGTGGATTAAAGCCCTCGATCTGTAATCCCTTTGTGTGCTAGACTCTGGAAAGAGATTTGGAGATACATTGCTCAAGTGGGATCTAGGTAATCAGGCCAGAAGATTACAAAAAAATCTTCCAGAATGGGACACACTCTATTTTTCTTCTGGAACAGAAGCACTAGTGATTTGTACAATGATCTGGCATCACTCCATGCTTCTCTTTTGTACTTCCATCACAACATCACACACACTATGATACGCTTTCGTCCTTTGGATCCTGGTGGACGTGCCTGCAAATTGTGTTAAACTTTGGGTTTGCTCAGCCGTACTCCATTGAATAATTCATGATAGTTATGTCTGGATTACATTTCCCCAAAAAAAGCACATCATGAGTTGGTCTCAGCTTAGTGCACCACAAGTATTCCATCACCGTGATCGTAAAACCCAGTTTATGGCTTGAAACATTGTGGAACCTAGCCAACTGTAGCTTATTCAGTTCTGCCATATTTACAGAATCCTGGCTTCCTGCAGCATATGAAACCAAGTTCTTCCTAGCCTGGGAACCTCTAGTGCTGGAAAATTACCAGTGGCCTTCATGTTAAGAAATTATGGGTGTTGTAGTCCAGTACAACATAACCCGCAAGCTAAGGAAAGACTACATCAGTAAGTTTTTTTGATATTATGAGGGTTTTTTCTTTACTATTCTAACGGCTGTCTTCACACAACATGTTATTTTATTTCATCAAGGTTTGTTGAATAAACCACTAATAGTTAGCTCAACAAAACAACTGACAAGGGGCTTCAATCACTTCCCTGACTATTTTTGTCCCTGCTTGTCCAACAATCTTAGTAGCTGCAAAATTGAATGTGTGCCCTTTTTCATTGCTGGGTGAGGCTACTGATGGGTTCGGGTCTCCTCATCTGACCACTTGCTGTTATGATAGATCTATTATGATGGTCCACTCCAGACACCCAATTTGTAAAGGGCACCTGGGGATTTCCCCGACAACTCACAGACAGTTCTGTCTTTTGTGCATCTCAGGAATATGGAAAAAGCCTAAAACACATCCGGATGACGAGGCTCATTCATTCTCTAAAAATGATATCTGATGAAAGACAAGGATTTATATTTCTCTGTCTTAGGAACCTTATCAACAACTACTCAAAATCTGGAGAAAAAAAATCTCAAAATGAAGACTGTTCATTCATTGCACTGTACTTGTGTGTGGGTTTAGCTTAGCGTGTGATGCAAATGCAATCAATTGGGCTTTATATAACAAAACTACTTCTACACAACATTGCTTTTACAACAATAAATTCACTGGCCTGGTTCATACATTTTACTGAGCTAAAACGAGGCTCTTTGATGTAGCATGTTCTATTAACCAATAGAAACTTGGTGTACGATAATATATGAATTTACCTCCAGCCCTAAACTGGGGGATAAATACTTTTTCATGCCTGAAGAATGAAAAACAACAAGCATTAAATAACTTGAGGTGCATTCACTGAGTAGGCTACATTAGCCAAGAGGCTAATCCTGGTTGAGTTTAATCTCAACTGTTATTTATCAATTTAGGGAAGGGATGTGTCTTGGGGAGCTCCCAGCTCTGAGGTTGGCTTTTGGTTCAATGGATTGTATAAAATCAGAAAACAAGTCAATACACTAACTGGGTTAAACATGTTGGTTAAACATCTAAGACGGTGTTTCTCAACCTTGACAACTTTAAGATGCGTGGACTTCGACTCCCAGATTTCTCCCAGGCTGGCTGGGGAATTCTGGGAGTTGAAGTCCACATCTTAAAGCATGTTGGCTGGGGAATTCTGGGAACTGAAGTCTACACATCTTAAGCACGCTGCTTGGGGGATTCTGGGACTCGAAGTCTTCAAATTGTCCCGGTTGAGAAACGCCGGCCTAGGACTTCATTGCCCTTCCCTGGCCTTTCCCACCGTGCACCCTGCTTTCCTCTCGCCCCGAAGAACAGCCGGCACCGGGTTGAGCCCTCCTCGCCCAACAGGCCAGCGCGAATGTTCTGGTGCCATCCGGGACGGGCGGGGGTTAAGCCTGGGGAGGGGCGGCGCAACACCTGTGGGCGTGACCGTGGAGACACCCGTCTCGACCAATCAGAGCCGTCGGCCGAACAGGTGTTCTCTGGCGTCACGGGCTGGGGAGGGGAGGGGTGGAGGAGCCGGCCGCCCCTCCACCGCCGCCGCCGCCACCGCCGGTGGCTTCGCGAGCTTCCCGCGTCCGCGCGATGTTTGGCCGGCGCTCCGGCGGCGATGGGGCTCGGCGCGCGGGGCTGCCAAGCGGGGCCGCCGGCAGCAGCAGCAGCAGGAGCAGCAGCAGCAGATCCACCCCCGGCCCCCGCAGCAGCAACGGCCCGCTCCCCTCCAGCCCCGGCCGGGCGCCCGGCTCGCCTTGAGAGCGCCGGGCTGCGGAGGCGGCGGCGGCGGCCCCAGCGGGCGTAGGCGGCCGCTGCCCTTGCGCGCCTCCCCGGAGGAGGCGGCGGCGGAGGAGGAGGAGGACCGGGAGCCGGGAGGAGAGGCCAGCGGCCCGAGAGCGGCCCGCTGCGGGCTCCGGGCTCCCTCCTCCTCCTCCTCCTCCTCCTCCTCGGCGCCTGGAGTGGCCCGGGGCCCGGCCATGTCCGCCTCCTGCTTGGCGGGACCCCTTTCAGCACCTTCCGAGCTGGACAGCGCCTGCCGCATGGAGCGCCCGGGAAGCGCCGCGCCGGCCCCGCCGCCCTCGACGGCCGGGCAAGAGACGGGCGGGCCGGCTGCTCTTCTTCCGGCGGCGGCGGCGGCCTCCCCGTCGGTGGGCGGCGAGCTGGAGCTGGCGCTGGAGGAGGAGCTGGCCCTGCTGGCCTCGGCCGGGGAAGGGCCCGGGGAGGCCGAGGCGCAGGGCCCGGCGGCGGCGTCGCCGCCTCCAGCCGAGCCGGAGCTGCTGGCGCTGATGAGGCAGAAGGAGAAGGACCTGGTGCTGGCCGCCCGGCTGGGCAAAGCCTTGCTGGAGCGCAACCAGGACCTGAGCCGCCAGTACGAGCGCATGTACAAGGAGCTGACCGAGAAGCTGGAGGTGAGGCCGGCGAGGCTGGCAGGCCGGGGCGGTGACTCAGGACTCGGCCGCTGGGGAGGACTGGCCGGCCTTCCCCTCGTGAGAAGCCCGAGGGGACGGGCCGGAGGGGTCTCCCTCTGACCATGTGCAGAGAGCATCTCTCCGGGGTTGAGAGGGCGCCCCTGCCCCGAGCGAGATGCCATCCCCACGCTTGTCTAGAGCAGCCCTTCTCTGCGGGCTTGGGACTACAGCTCCCAGCATTCGTAGCCATGTTTCACAGGGAGCGGCTGGGAGGGGGCCATGGGACATGGTGTCCAGAGCACCAGGCTGGGGAAAACTGCGGAGGATGGACACACCTTGGAAAGCCTTGGTTTAGGGGGAAAAGAGGCTGGGCATGGAGAGGGTGGGATTCGGCTTGGTCTAAGCAGAGCTTTAGAAACAAGCCAGGAGATTTGGGGGCCGGCAAACCAGGATTGATTGAATGTCACGTGCAGGAAAGCCAGAGGAAGAAGGAAATACATTGGGGAGTAGTCGTGGGCCCATGGGGGGGGTGTGCTCCAGTTTTTCTCAGGTGTGCGGAGAGCACAATTCCTCCAGGCCCACGCTGGCTGGGAATTATGGGAGTTGCAATTGTTTCATCTAGGGTGGGGTGGGAAATGCCAGACTATTTAAGGTGAGGACGGTTACATAAATAGGCCCACATCTCCCCTTAAGCCTGTATTTAGCCAACTGTTACTCAGGGGTAAACCGAATCCACTTTCCTGGATTTGCAGAGGGTACTAAACGAGGCGAAAACAAGATTGGGCGATGTCTGTGAACCAGGCCTTTTTGGTAAACCACAAAATGTTGGTTAGCTTAGGGGAGGGGCAGGGCTTCCCGCAGATTAAATGAACGCAGCCCTAGTGTGTCATTATCCTGGGTTCTCAGCCGAGGGAGTTGTGCACACCTGACACCCGGCCACAAACAAACACAAACCCTGTTTCACCCTTGGGTGAACTTGATTGTTGAATTGTTGGGCTCGTGTGACCTGTTGGATTCAGTAAAGTACAAACAGGACTTTTCCCATTGATTGTGGGTCAATACTGGTTTCTCCTCCTTAGCATTAAGCATTTTGGGCTTGGCTGGACTTTCTTCTTGGCCTGTTGGATCCCAGGTCAACGTCTGATACTTTGGGGACCTGGGAGTCCCCTCCTCCCCATTGACGTCTTCAGTCCATGTGATATAGACCAGGGGTCTTCAAACTTGGCCCTTTTACGACTTGTGGACTTCAACTCCCAGAATTCCTCAGCCAGGCACGTGTGCCTGGCTGAGGAATTCTGGGAGTTGAAGTCCACAAGTCATCAAAGGGCCAAGTTTGAAGACCCCTGATATAGACGGTCAATGCTGACCAGCAACAGCTCTGCCATGTTTCAGGCTGAAGCGTCAACAACCCTGTTCAAATATGCTAAAAATTCAAATTTCAACCCTTCTGGAAATAATAGAGAAGCAATACAGATTTCACTGATTACCAGTTGCCTGAAAATATTTTATTTTTAAGACTTATAAAGCTGCCCAACTCAAACAGTGCAGCTCTAGGTGGGAAGCTGAGCAATTAAAACTGGACTTAGCTGGATTAAGCAAGGGATTCTATTCATAGAATCCACAGCTTATACTAAGCTTCGGTATGTTGTGTAGCGAGTTAATATTATGTGTGAACCCAGCCCTAGTGACATCTAAACCATGATGGATGGCTTATCGTTGTGACTTAGGCCAGTTTGGGTTGTTGAGATCGGAGTTGAACAAACTTACTACAAGGTGAACACAGCAAAGTTTTCATAGTTAAGTAGGACTGTTGTCCATTGGGTACTAGGGATCTGACCAAAGCCAGTCTGTAACCAGTTTACGGTCTTTGATACTGTACTATTTAGATCTGTTACTATCTGAGCTGAACAAACCAAAGCTTACTACAAGATGAACCCAGCAAAGTTTTCGTAGTTTCATAGCTTTCGTAGTTTATTACATTTTTATGCCCCTTCATCTCCCCTGCAAGATGACTTTGGGCAGCTTGCAAGTGACAAAACAGGTAAAAATAATGAAAACACGAACAAAGTAAAACCATATCAATTAAAAACCTGTACTGAAACCAAGAGAGCTATGAGATGGACAGGATGAGGACGAGGTCTTCTTACTCCCTCAGCACCCCCCATTGGTGAGCCACCCCCTCAGGGCCCCAGGCCAAATAAAAAAGTTTGGAAGCGCCAGAGGTTGGGGAGCACGGACGTTGAGAGGAATCTAGGTATCTTATTGGATCACGGCTTAAGGATGAGCCAGCCGTGTGCTGCAGCTGCTAAAAAAGCCAACGCAGTCCTAGGCTGCATCAATAGAGGGATAGTTCCAAGATCACGAGAAGGGCTGACACCACTTTACAACGCCTTGGTAAGGCCACACTTGGAATACGGCATCCAGTTTTGGTCACCATGATACAAAACGGATGCCAACACCCTAGAAAGAGGGCAGAGAAGAGCAACAAAAATGATGAGAACTCTGGAAGTGAAACCGTATGCTGCATGTTTGAGGGAACTGAGTATGTGTCTAGTCTAGTCTAGTCTAGTCACAACTGCCTTGCTTCATAATAGAAATTTGTCAAATAGAGTTGCCCACAACTGTCCATAGCCGTCACTGAATACCTACACTGCGAAGGGGTTGATGGTAAGTAAGTAAAGGTTGCAGAAGACTGCAAACAGGCTGACACAAATAGCTCCCATATCACAACTGTGTGTTGAGCAGCGTTGTGCGTCCTCCATGCTGATTGATCGATCCGACTTCCTGTTCCGAGCTTTGCTGTTTGAGAGCCCTCAAGCCAGAACATTAAATTTCACAAATGCATGAATGCAACCGCTATGCAACCGTCTATGAATGACGGACACCTATATTCCCTCAAGTGTACTGCCGGGGAAGTCTCCTTGATCCTTAAGAAGAGAATAACAAGAAGAGACCTTGAAGGTCTTCTAGTCCAACCCCCTGCTCAAGCAGGAGATTTTATGCCATTCTGGACAAATGGCTGGGTCCATTCTTCAAAACCTCCAGTGTTGGGTCAGCCACAACTTCTGGAGAAAACGTGTCCCACTGGTTAATTGTTCTCACACTGCTAGGAAATTTCTCTTTAGTTCTAGAGTGGTTCTCTTCTTGATTAGTTTCCATCCATGCACATCGTAACAACTGCGCTCCTGTAGCCTATTACATCCATGTTTGGTTTTGTGCAATGTTTAATCCAGACCAGAGGATTTCAGGGACCCTGGGAGGCTATCCAGTCCAACCCTTTCTTAGCGAAGAAACGCCAAACGGAGTGTTCTTCCAAGATGACCCTCCAGCTTTGCTTTCCCTCAATACCGAGTGAGCCTCTTTCTGCCACCGATTGCCAAGCTTCTCTTCAAATTGAGTACTTTCCTCCAGGCTTGTTTTCTATCAGCCTAGCTAGCCTGTTTGTTCTGCTTGCAAATGCTCAAAATGTCCTTTATTCCCAAGACTCCCATCTGTCGATCTGAAGCTGGGTTCTTCTGCTTCCCCTCCCTACACACACACACACACATTCTACCCGGTTTATATAAAATGGGCTTAATTCTTGCCTGCCTGGAACCCAATTTTGCTGCACCGAAGGCTCCATTCAAACATCCCTTGACCTCCAGCCGGAATGCTTTAGGAAAACAGGAAGCCTTTCGAGAAAATAACATTTCTGGCATTCAAAAGCAACCAAGCGTTTTTTTTGTAAACAACTTCTCCGCTGGTCTCTTTGAAAAGGCAGCCAGCGGGGTTTTCTGCACTTTTTTTAGGGCCTGGAACAAGCCCTCCAAACAGATCTGCAATTCAGAATCGAACAATCCAACAACAGGCTGCCATGAAAATTAAGCCTCTGCCCTTATTTATTTTTTTTAAGCCCATTTTTAAAAAACAAGGGTTTCCAGTTTATTTGCCCCTAAGGTTAAGAGAGGATTGTCACATTCAAAAAAGTCTATGTATATAGGTAAGTATGCGTGCATGTATCCCATCTTTACTGTTTTTATAAATAACTCATTGGGGGAACCTACCTAATTTATTTATTTTTATTAGATCTTTTTCTCTCTCTTGCCTTTATCATTTCTCTAAGTAACTCAAGGCAGCAAATATACTAGATAATATTCCTTCCTCCTCATATTTTCTCCACCCACAACAATCCTATGAGGTGGTAGGGCTGAGAGAGAGAGAGAGAAGGATTGGCCCAAACTCACCCAGCCAGTTTTTATGCCTAAGGAAGGACTAGAATTCGCTATCTCCTGGCGATTGTTTAGAGTCACGCAAAATGCTACCCCCCAAAGCAAACAAACCTGGCATGCCAGTGCATCCTATGGAAAAGGAGACACATGGAGAACAGAATTAATGTTTCTGCCTTCTCCAAAAGGATCCTCTTTCCTTTGTTCCCCTGTGCTGGGCGTTTGGTCCTGGTAACAATTTAGTAAATCTTGAAAAGCCTAGGAGAAGAGGAATAGTTAGACAGATTTGGAAGGGACCTTGGAGGTCCTCTAGTCCAACCATTATAGTGTTCTGGACAAAGGGCTGTCTAGTCTCTTCTTAACAACCTCCAACGTCGGAGCACCCACAACTTCTGGAGGCAAGTCATTCCACTGGTTAATTGTTCTCACATTCAGGAAATTTCTCCTGAATTCCAGGTTGCTTCTCTCCTTGATTGGTTTCCATCTGTTGCTCTTTTCTAGCCACAGTTCTTAAGCTGTGGCTAACTTAGTCACACGGTTGTTAAGTGAATCTGGCTTTCCTGTTGACTTGGCTTGTCAGAAGGTCGCAAAAGGGTGACCCCAGGACGCTGCAACCCGTCATAAATACGAGTCAGTTGCCAAGCATCTGAATTTCGATCACGCAACCGTGGGGATGCAACCGTCTTAAGGGTAAAAACGGTCGTTAAGTCGCTTCTTTCAGTGCCTTTGTAACTTGAAATGGTCACTAAAGGAACGGTTGTAAGTCCAGTACACACACACACACACACACACACACAATACAAGGATGAAGGCTGGCTCCCGTGCCAGGTGGCTCACGCCTTCCTTTCCCCTTTCCTGACGCAGCACCTGGAGCAAGAGAAACATGAGCTGCGACGACGCTTTGAGAACAAGGAAGGCGAGTGGGAAGGCCGCGTCTCGGAGCTGGAGAGCGACGTCAAGCAGTTGCAGGACGAGCTGGAGAAGCAGCAGGTCCACCTCCGGGAAGCTGACCGGGAGAAGACGCGGGCGGTCCAGGAACTATCGGAACAGAACCAAAGACTCTTGGATCAGCTCAGCAAGGTGAGGGAGGGCCTCCGGCCCCGGGGAGAGGAAAGGAAGGCTGCTGCCGATGCGGCGGGCTCGCTTGCAGGTGTTGAGGTACGGCATCTCTCCCTGAGACCTTATGACGGGGAGGAGTCTGTACGGCAGTCCTCAACTTAGGACAACAATGGCTGTATCCAGGTATTAACCAGACCCAATGTCAGGGACAAGCCAGCAGAAGAATGCAGAGTATGGGTCTAATAGGTGTCTTTATTGCTGATTGCCTGTATGACAAGAATCTCTCCAGACCAGGGGTCTTCAAACTTGGCCCTTTGATGACTTGTGGACTTCAACTCCCAGAATTCCTCAGCCAAGTTTGAAGACCCCTGCTCCAGACTGCCTGCCTTCTCTTGGGAAACGGCGATACAGGGAGACTTACCACCACCGTTGTCAGTTGTTACAAATGGGGCGACAGTTGTGAAGTGAGTTTTACTCCCTTTTACGCCCTTTTGGCCACCATTGTTAAGTGAGCCACTGTGGTTGTACCCTTTGTTACACGGTTGTTAAGTGGAATCTGGCTTCCCCCATTGACTTTGCTTGTCAAAAAGTCCCTAACAGGGAGCCCGGGACATTGCCACCCTCCTAAACAAGAGTCAGTTACCAAGTGGCTGAATTTTGATCCCGTGACCGTAGGGATGCAAGTGCGAAAAACAGTCATAAGTCAGCTTTTTCAGTTCTGTTGTAACTCCAAACGGGTTATCAGGGGGTTGTGAGTTGTGGGTTCCCTATAAAACCAGTCCTTGACATACGACTATTTATTTAGCAACCAGTCAAAGCTACGCTGGAAAAATGGGACTTATGATCAGTCCTTGCACTTATGATTGTCAAGTGCCTCCCTCCGGTCACATGACCATGATTTGGGCACTTGGCCTCCCTCGTGGTCACGTGATCACCCTCTGTCACCTTCCCAGGTAGCTTCTGCCCGTCAAAGCCAATGAGGAAGCTTGCAGAGAAGGTCGCAAGTCATGCTCATACGGTATCTCAATTAGCGTCCGCAGTTCTTTGCTTAACAGCCATGGGGGGGGGGGGAAGATGCGGTCACCCAGTGCCTCCCTTCATATCTGCCCTGATTAACAACAGATTTCCTGGTCCCTGTTGTGGTTGTAAGCCAAGGACCTCACAGTTGAGAAAAGAGCACTGGAAATTTGCTCGCTGTTTTGTTATGTATTCAGCTGTCTCCTGGGACTCTTTCTTAATGGTTTCTCACCTGTCCTACAATAAAAAAAATCTCCTTATCGGAAGTTTCTGGGTTTTTCTGGTGCCAGCTTAATTGCTTCCAAGCCAGCTTGCCTGGTAGAAACGGATCTCAAAATGTTTTCATGGTACTGCTTAGGATTTTTACGCTTCTGTAGCCTTGGCTAATCTCAGAAAACAGCCGGTGCCGCCGGTTTGAACCTGCAGAATTAGCTCAAATGACCCTGTAGCTCCAAAGCTAGCCTTGGAGGGAGTAAATTGGCACTGAAGCCAGCTCTTAAAGCTACTCCATTTTGTGTTTTTTTCCTCAGTTCCACACAGGGAGTCCTTGACTTACAACTTACGCTTAAAATTGCATGAAACTGGATGTTTTTACAAAGAAAGGTTGGGGGATACGATGGTTTCTCACTAGAACCTTCAACATTACTTAGCTTCTCTAATCTCCTGCCAGGTTAGCGATGTGCTAGCAGCCTTGATGCTTAGTTATAATCCTGCAGCTGACCAGCGCCACATATTGTATGTGCAGCTTCTTGGTTTAATCTGAGGTCCAGATGGACCTGCCAGCTTGTTCTTCTGCTAACAAGCTCGAATTTGAAGGGAGGATCAAACTAGGGAGATTAAATGGTAGCAAATAAAGGCACAAATATCTTGAAGGACAGGAGAGCTGGTAGAACTTCCAAAGAGGTTGGCATCTCTTAAGCAAGGAGAACTCACTGCAACCCTTTGTGGATTTTCCTAGATGTGTTGGTCGATATCGGGGTTTCTCAACCTTGGGGGGTTTAAGATGGGTGGGCTTCCCCTTGCTATGCTGGCTGGGGAATTCTGGGAGTTGAAGTCTACCCATCTTAAAGTCATCAAGGTTGATGGAATGAGGTCTATTGTCCAGGCTCAGCAGTTGCCTTAAGTGTAGCTGCCCCCACACCTGGGGCCTGTATTGGGGATTCTAGGAGTTTTTAAGAGATGTGGTGGCGCAGTGGTTAGAATGCAGAATTGCAGGCTACTTCTGCCCACTGTCAGCAGTTCGATCCTGAACAGGCTCAAGGTGGATTCAGCCTTCCATCCTTCCGAGGTGGGTAAAATGAGGACGCAGATTGTTGGAGGCAATAATGCTGACTCTGTGAACCGTTTAGAGAGGACGGTAAAGCACCGTGAAGCGGTATATAGGTCTAAGTGCTCTTGCTATTGTAATCCCAACACTTGTAGGGGACTCTGATAGGGAAAGCTGGTTTAGATGATCCTCACTCATCCAGTGGTGACTACCAGGATATAGTTCTTGACTGCTGAGAGTGGCCCACCTCTTCGCTTTCTTCTGGATCTCCAGATCCTTCAGCAAACATACCTTGGTTCCCGATGGAGCAAGCTGGGATGACCCTAATGGAGAATTCCAACCAGCTCTGGTTCTGTTCACACGAACACTGAGGAGCATCACCACTTACTGGTCTTGGTAGTCAAACAAGTTCTATGCGCACTCAAAAGTCCGTATTTTGCCTGTTTAGCACAGCAGAGAGATGGAGGCGATGCTGGGAACGACATGTCTGCTTTCTTGCTGTGTGTTCTTGCCTTGAACTTCGAATCGTGTGTCTCCAGCTGTTTCCCTGGGCTTGCCTTTGTCTTACGGACTCGCCTCTGTCTTGGGAACTTGCCTTTGCCTAGTCCAAAGGTCCCCAACCTTTTGGGCACGAGGGACCGGTTCCAGGGAGAGAGGTCTTTCCATGGACTGGAGAGTATGTGGTTTTGTGTGCTGCCTGCATCTTGCGAATGTGGCTTTGCTTGTTTGTGCAGACCGGTTGCTGGCATGCCGCGGCCCGGTCCCGGTCCAGGGACTGAGGGGTTGGGGACCCCTGGCCTAGTGGACCAGACTTGCCTTTGCCTTGAGGACTAGCCTTGGCTTCATTTGAGTAGCCTATATGGAACTCATTGGGGTTGAGCTGCTCCTGGCATAAGGAACAGCTGGGCAATACAATTAAGGCTCGGAAGCCTTAATAAAGACTCCTTACACCCTTGGGGTGTGTGTGTGTGTGTGTGTGTGTGTGTGTGTGTGCTTGAGTGAGCAAGTGGGATAGCCCATGCATTTACGACACTTGTAGCTTCCCAGGGATATGTGGTCACCATTTGCGACTTTCCCAGCTGACAAACAAAATCAATGGAGGAATCCATCGATCCAATTGCATTAATGCATAAGAATGCATTAACAATTGCATTCTTCCCACAACATCTGCGGCAATCCACTTAAAACAACCCTGGCCCAAAACGGGTATTAAATCAGGCGAGGCTCCCTTAACAAGCAGCTTGATTAGTAATTCTGATCCCGATGCTGGCTATAAATCTAGGAGTGCACGTATGCGTCCCTTCCCTCCGCCTCCCCTCCCTTCCCCAAGGCTGGCTAGATGACTTGCATCCTGTCTCCCACATTCGGCACATCAGAACCGCTCAGAAGATCGTGCCGGGCAGGCCAGCGTGCTCAGCTTGATCTTCACCAGGGATGATCAATCTCAGACAACGTCAAGACCAGCCGCTGCTCAAAAGCCCTCCGTCACCAGTTGCTAGGCAACTGTATATCATTGTCTCCCGGGCAGCTGCTGTTGCCATGGTAACCCGATGGTGGTTCCTGGTTTTGAGGGGTTTTTTTGGGCTTTCCCCCCCTCCCCTTTCCACTGTACCATTACGGTGAGCCTGGGGATAATGAGGGAGACACGACAGTGACGTCTGAAATGACTGGGAATTATCTGGAAGGTCTTTCTTTCTATCCTGGGCGTCTTTCCTGATAATAAAACGCAGCTGGGTGTATTGGCAGAACTTTGACCATCAAATAGTCTTCAAATGTCACCCACAGGGACCCCCGTTCTCCAAGATCCAAAGCCCACAGAGAAATGACTCTGCAGAAATGCTAAGGCTGTCCCTGTCTCTTCGGTTAATAATATTTGAATGCTATACAGAATACAGATTTTTCCCAAGTTGGAAGAAGAACAGAGTGGGGAGGGACCTTGGAGGTCTTCCAGTCCAACCCCCTGCTCAAGCAGGAGACCCTACACCAGGGCTCTTCAAACGTGGCCCTTTGATGACTTGTGGACTTCAACTCCCAGAATTTCTTTCTTTCTTTTCCTTCCTTCCTTCCTTCCTTCCTTCCTTCCTTCCTTCCTTCCTTCCTTCCTTCCTTCCTTCCTTCTTTCTTTCTTTCTTTCTTTCTTTCTTTCTTTCTTTCTTTTTCTAGGCTACACTCCCTGGATTTCCTATTGATTTCTCATCCAAATATTAACTACATCCAACCCAATTTAGTTTTTCAGCATCAACCAAGGTTGGTTAGTGCTATTAGCAAACGGCAGGCATGGCTCCACTAAAGGTGAATTAAAATGATGGTGTCTTCTCATATTGCAGGCATCAGAAGCAGAGCGAAAGCTCTCCACACAAGTTCATGTCCTCCAAGAGGACTTCAGGGAGAAGAGGTCATCCACCAACCAGCACATAGTACGGCTTGAGAGCCTTCAAGCAGAGGTGAGTCCTTCAGGGTTGGGCAGTCTCGGGCAATTCTACTCTATGATGATGGCCTCTCAATGGAAGGGAACTTCATTTCCCAGAATTCCAAGCCAGTCCTCCACAGTTCGGAGGCCTCCAGGTTGGAGAAGCTTTGTCTGAAGTTGCCTTTGAAAAGGGTCTAGGACAGGGGTAGGCAACCTTGGCTCTTTGATGACTCGTGGACTTCAACTCCCAGAATTCCTGAGCTGGCATGGCTCAGCTTGGAAACTCTCCCTTTCCCCTCAGCATGGCTGGCTCAGGAATTCTGGGAGTTGAAGTCCACGAGTCATAAAAGAGCCAAGGTTGCCTACCCCTGGTCTAAGACAACTCGCCATGGCCAACTCGCCAGGGCAATCCTGCCGCGGCTACCTCACCACGGCCATCTTGCTGCGGCCATCTCACCACAGTGAATGGGTGTTTTGGAACTGTCACCACAGACAATTCCACACGGGATAATTCAACACGACAAATGTTATCTGCCACTGTTTCTTCGACATTATTATTATTATTATTATTATTATTATTATTATTATTATTATTATTATTATTATTATTATTATTATTATTATTATTATTATTATTATTACCGAAAAAAGGAAATAATGTTGAAGAAACAGTGGTGGATAACACTGTTGCGTCCCGTCACTTACAGTTTATTCCTTACACAGGGTTAAATATGAATTTGATTCACTGTTTTTTTTTCATCCGGTTTCTGCCTTCAAAAAAGTTTTGAACGAAAAGCATGTGTTGAAATCCTCAAGACCATTGTGGATATAAGTGTGGGAAGAATCCCCCCGTTGCTTAAAACCGAGAGAATTTGGACTTAGGGCAGTGAAGCTGGGAAATTTCTCAGAGTGTCTATAGAATATCTGAGTTGTCCATCAGAGGTCTTTCCAGATAAGACGAAGACTTTAGAGAAGATAGTTGAGATGTTTCCCTTCCTTCATGTCGATGGAGATCCTCAAGTCATCCAGGTCATAATTGTCCCAAAGATGCTTTTTTTCAGGAGGCAACTGGACTTTCTTGTTTTTCTTTGAAAACGTTTTGCTTCTCATCCCAGAAGCTTCTTTAGCTCCGACTGGATGGTGGGGAATGGAGTAGAAATCCTTCCATTCTCCCCCATTCAGGTGGAACTGAAGAAGCTTCTTGGATGAGAAGCGAAACATCTTGAAAGGAAACCAAGAAAGTCCAGTTGCCTCTTGAAAAAAAGCATCTTTAGCTTCCCTTCCTTAAGTTTACCAATTACTTGTTCCCCACCCCACATTTCCTTAACCCTAATTGTCCCATTTTAACCTTCCTTCCTCCTTCCCCGTCCTCCTCTTATTGGAGCAGCAAATCTTGGAAGTAAGTATGAATCTTTTCACAAGGTTTGAATTGCATGTCATCACATCCCACATTTGCATGGGTGTTTTCATCCTCTTCCGTGGCTGTCTGGTTTCTCGGCTTCTTCGTGGGCTCTCTGTCTCACTGGTCTGCAAATGGGGTGCTGGGAGAGTCGTTGACATGCAACATACATGAAATACACCCGCTGTCTCTAAAGCACGCCGTCTTTAAAAGCTCCTTTATCATGCTCACTCACAAAACCTCTTTGCCCGTTAGGATGCTTGATCAAGCCCGTGGGATCCATGACATTCGCCCTCCTGCATGGTCAGTGGGATGCTTTGAGGAAATTCCCACCAGCCTTTGCTCATGAAAATCCTTTGGAAGTTTTCAAAGTTTCCGGAGTTTTAGAATTTTAGGAGGGAGAAACGTATCCATGTGGAATAGCTAGTGTGTGTGTGTCGGGGGGGGGGGGGATGGAAATCTGAGACTCTTCTTAGAAATCTCTACAGGCAGTCCTCAAGTTATGGCCACAAGGGGGCCTGGCCATTACGGCCATAATGGTCGGGGACCAAGTTGGTTTGTCAATTTTCTTGCAGTGAATTTGGAGATCATAAGTGCGAACCTCACAGCTGTTAAACCAACACCGGTCATTAAGGAAACCGATTGTTCGCTATGGCGGAGTTTTGCCGAAAACCAGAAATGGCCGCTCTCTCTGGATCGAAGGAAATGCTTTTTCCCCTTTAATTGAATCAGACTTGAGTCAATTGGTTTGGAAGTCCCAATTTGAATCGCACCGCCAATTTTTTTCAAAAAAGATTTTTCTCTTCTTTCAACCACCCAAGAGAGCCACTAATTCCCCCCTGGGCTTCTGCCTAATTGGTATCGAAAGATGTGTCTCACTTCATCAAGCCTGAGGGAGGATCACGTGGGAAATCTTTCTTAAATTCCCAAGGTGCGACGAGAGAAAATGCAACGTGGGAAACGGCATGTTGCTTTTTTCAGTGCTGCTGTAACTTCAAACAGTCACTAAACAAGTGGTTATAAATCAGGGACTGCCTGCATTAGGAGCCTTATTTGAAGGTGCTGGCTGAGAACAGAATTCAAATGTTTAACGTCAGGTCAGGTTCTTGAGTAAATACCATCTCACAGTTGTTAATCTGACTTATTTTCTTTCCAGCTTTTTTCTTGTATTTCTTTTCTCTCTCTCTCTCTCTCTCTCTCCCTTCGTCTGGGGGACTTTTGACTCCTTATCTCATGCCTGAGCTGGGAACAAATGTACACCTAAAATTAATAATAATAATAATAATAATAATAATAATAATAATAATAATAATAATAATAATAATAATAATAATAATAATAATAATAATAATAATTAATAATAATAAAAATAAAAATAAAAATTGAAAGGGATCTTGGAGGTCATCTAGTCCAACCCCCTGCTCAGGCAGGAAACCCTATACCATTTCGGACAAATGGCTGTCCAGTCTCTTCTTTAAAACTTCCAGTGTTGGAGCATTCACCGCTTCTGGAGGCAGGTAGTTCCACTGATTGATTGTTCTAACTGTCAGAAAGTTTCTCCTTAGTTCTAGGTTGCTTCTCTCCTTGATTAGTTTCCACCCGTTGCTTCTTGTCCTGCCTTCGGGCGATTTGGAGAATAGCTTGACTCCCGCTTCTTTGGGGCAGCCCCTGAGATATTGGAAGGCTGCTCTCATGTCCCCCCCTCGTCCTTCTCTTCATTAAACTGGACATACCCAATTCCAGCAACCGTTCCATATATATATATATATATATATTCAAGGAGTTACTCCGGCATGCTAAAAGCAGAATTCACAAAAACAGGGGAAGGGTAGGCAAAACTGAAAGGGAAACGGTCGCAAATCCTACCTTAGACGTTAGGGAAGCAGGAAGTGGGGTAAGTTTGGGCTGCCCCCTTTCTCCAACTCCCAGGACATTCCCGCTTACGTTTCTTGCTGGAAAAGGTGGTGTCTTATCAAGGCAGAGGGAGAAGGGGAAAATTCTGCTTACCGGCCGGGCAAAAATGTTGCCTACGCTGCACAATATTGCGACAGCAGTTAAGCAACTTCAGTGTTTGGAATTTCTGCAATCTGGCCCCCACCCTAACAAATAGGCACGTGGGTGTGTGAGCACACCCAGGTAGACAGAAGCCTTCTGTGTGTGGGGGGGGTGTACATGTTTACATGTACATTCATATGTATATACACACACACGCACTTTCGCACACTTTCACATTCACATACAGGCACACCCGTACACATGTACACGTTCACACACACACCAATGTATATTTGTGTGTATTTATATATGTGCATGCACACCCAAGAAAGCACCCACGCATATTCCCACATACAGATTTATATACGAAGACACACACACAAAACATCTGTAGTGCAGCTACAATTCTATGCCTAATAGCTTTTTCCCCCCCTTGGGAGGAGACAGGAGGGCTTCCACTGAGAAAACCTCCCTTGTAACTCTCAGAATCTTCCTGAGCGGGGGGGTTGGACTAGAAGACCTCCAAGTTCCCTTCCAATTCAATTCAATTCAATTCAATTCAATTCAATTCTATTCTATTCTATTCTATTCTATTCTATTCTATTCTTTATATTCCACTCCATTGCATCTATTCTATTCTATTCTATTCTATTCTATTCTATTCTACTCTACTCTACTCTTTCTCTTTCTCTTTCTCTTTCTCTTTCTCTTTCTCTTTCTCTTTCTATTTCTATTTCTATTTCTATTCTTCCCCCCCAAAAATCCACTTTGTTAGGACCAGCCTGGTTTTCTCAGCAACGTGAAGCCACAAATGATGGTCGTCTCAGAGGTTCCCTCCCCCACACACACACACCCCTTGTGCAGGCTGAACACAACCACAAAGGACCTTTCCCAGAGGGAGGGAGAGAGGCAACAGTTTTTGGCCTTGTATTTGGGACCCATGGCGGAGGGGAACCGGGCAGGTGTGGGGGAAAAGCCCGGTGACCTTTTGTGGAACCCAAGTTCATCTTTTAATCCCTCGGGAATTCCAGAGAACAGAGCGAGCGCCTGGCCTCCTTCCCTCCCTCTCCTTTGCTTGGCAACGCACATTCCAGCTCGCAAATTTAAATTCCTCCCACTCCACAAGCCAGTTCCATAAAAGGGGGGGGGTTGGTGGGGGGAGAGAGAGAGAGACCAGTCCTTCTCCCGTTCTCTTCCCACATTCCTCTGTCCAGTCAGTTCCAGGCTGTGTCCACAGGTGTGGCTTCTTTCTGCCAGGTCTTTCTCTCCAGAGCCCAGGCGTCCCTCTCTTCTCCAGAGCAGAGGTGGTGGGGAGGGAGGCTTGCTCGGTCTTGACCTTGGGACCCCCTGCTTTTTTCAGATTAAGATGCTGAGGGATCGGAAGCAGGACCTGGAGCGCCGTCTCAGCGCCATGGTGGAGGAGAACAACTTGCTCCAGGGGACGGTGGAGGAACTTCAAGATCGTGTCTTAATTTTGGAACGGCAAAGCCATGAAAAAGACACACAGGTAAGGAATGGAAGCAGGGGACCCAGAAAGAAGGAGGAGGAGGAGGAGGAGACCAAAGAGGGTTTTGTCTTGGGAATCTCAATAATGTTGGAGGTCCGTCTCAGCCCTACAATGAGACACAAGAAAAAGGGAGAGTTTGGGACACATGCAGAACACTATATGTGTATTTTGTCCTCTGGTAACACTAAATAAACCAAAGTAAAGTAAAATTGTGGGTGCTCCATCACTGGAGGCTTTCAAGAAGAGACTGGACAGCCACTTGTCTGAAACGGTAATAGGGTCTCCTGCTCCAGCAGGGGGTTGGACTAGAAGATCTCCAAGGTCCTTTCCAACTCTTATTCTGTTCTGTTCTGTAGTATCTCCCTTCTTCCAATCTGTGAAAACCCACTTGAGATTTCTGGATCATTGCAAGTAATGCAAGCCGATCCTTCTAGATCCTAGATCTAAGGTCTTATGGATTGCCCTAGTTGGTTGGCAATGTTTCCTTCAACCCAAGACCACAGAATTATCGTCTCCCCCTGAAACCAGGAGGGTCCACCCCAAGACCCCAAATTTGTTGTCAAACTAATTTTCCATGTGATAGAGTAGGTCGAAGTGTGTATATTGAAATTCACTAGGAGTAATCTTTAATTCATGTAGTATGACTTATTCAATGTAAGTTAAATTAAGTAAGACTGCACTGAGGTTCTGTTCCCACCTGCTACATTATCCCGACCCTTTTCCTGAGAAGTTCCTTGGAGGAGGCCCTCAACAGCTATTCTAGGCCAAACTGGGTTGTGTTTCAATCACTGGTGGACCTTGGTTAATTCTCTCTCTCTGGGCTAACTTTTCATCCTATCAGTTGCACCAGAGCCAAATGGAGCTTCAAGAGGTGAGACTATCGTATCGGCAGCTGCAGGTCAAGATGGAGGAGCTGAACGAGGAACGAAGCCTCCAAGATTTCAACTCCACCAGGATGTCTTTGCTGTCAGAGATTGAACAGAGCATGGAAGCAGAGGAGCTGGAACAAGAGCGAGAACAGGTAGGACGCTGTGGGCTCCAGAAAACTTTGGAAGTTGCGCAACAGTTGGTGAATGGCTTGGGCTTCTAGGTGGTTCCTTCAACTGAATGTTCTTAAGGTGGTCAGATTCCAACAGAGGAGGAGGAGGAGGAGGAGGAGGAGGAGGAGGAGGAGGAAGAGGAGGAGGAAGAAGAAGAAGAATAAGAAGAAGAAGAAGAAGAAGAAGAAGAGGAGGAGGAGGAGCCATCATGGTGCCATTGAAGCCCCACAAACATGGTCTGAGCTTTGATGTACTAAATTGTACTAACAAAAAAATGTCACTAAATTCTTTTCTTTCTTTCTTTCTTTCTTTCTTTTTCTTTCTTTCTTTCTTTCTTTCTTTCTTTCTTTCTTTCTTTCTCTCTCTCTCTCTCTCTCTCTCTCTCTCTCTCTCTCTCTCTCTCTCTCTCTCTCTTTCTTTCTTTCTTTCTTTTTCTGTTATCCCAGTTGAGGCTGCAGCTTTGGGAGGCCTATTGCCAAGTCCGCTACTTGTGCACCCACCTCCGAGGGAACGACAGTGCGGATTCTGCCGTCTCCACCGACTCTTCCATGGACGAGTCTTCCGAAACCTCGTCAGCCAAAGACGTGCCGGCCGGCAGCCTGCGGGCTGCACTCAGCGAACTGAAGAGGCTGATCCAAAGCGTGATTGACGGCACGGATTGCCCGGTAAGTGGGGTTTTGGGGGGGTTTACCCCTCTCACCCAATTAATAACAGTAGCATTTAGTAGCTTGACTCAGTAGCTTGACCCAGCCTTCCCTCCATCCGAGGTCGGTAAAATGAGGACTCAGATTGTTGGGGGGGTCAATATGCCGACTCTGTAAACCGCTTAGAGAGGGCGGTAAAAGCACTATGAAGTGATATATAAGTCTAAGTGCTATTGCTATTAGCCACTGGGTTCATATAATATAGCATGCCCAAACAGTGTATTGGCCTGGTTCACACAACACAGGAAGACTTCAGTGTCTCTTGGTTCTTACTAACCACCCGATCCCCTTTTAAGAGCTTAATTGTAGGTAACCCTTGACTTACAGCCATTCACTTACTGACGGTTTGAAGTTAGAACCGCACTGAAAAAAGCGACTTATGGCAATTTTTCTCACTTGCGAGCGTCTCCACAGCCACGTGATGACAATTCAAAGGCTTGGCAAGTGGTTCCTGTTTATGACATTTTTCATTTTGCCAAGAGTGTAATTTTACTGACAGATCCATCTAAGGTACAGGAGAAGCAAAGCCAGTTCTAAGATTTTGGCGCGAAGCACAGCCTAGTAAAACCCCCTTTTCCTTCCCCCCCCAGTCCACCAATCCAGTTTAAGTGCTTTATTTTGGGAAAACACCTTTCTGCACCTTTGGAAAGTTCTCAGCTTCTGACTTAGGGGTTGTGAGTGGCTTTCTCAGGCTGGGACCCGGCTGGCGTAAATTCCTTTTCTCCCTCCCAGCTCCCCACGCATTCCAATCATAACCATTTCCCCCCCCACCTCCCTTCGCTTCTTTGTCAAGTTGCGCGCAGGCCAACCTCGACAAATCCTCTAATATCCCCAGGTAAAAGACTTCTATATCCTTTTTTTTTCAGGGGTCTCGGCGAAGTGACGACGATGCTCTGGAAGAACAGATCAAGCAAACGAGTGAAGATTCGAGAGCCCTGAGGGAGTTAATGGAAGGCGAGCGGGGGAAACTGAGGCAGAGTCTGGAAGAGCTACAGCAGCTTCACAGCCAGGCAAGCCGGGACGGGGCAAGAATATTCCTTCGTTGCTCTTTTTAAGGTCTTCCTCTGCTAGAGAGATAGATAGTGAGTCGATAGATAGATAGATACGTAAGTATATAAATAAAAATCACTCGCCACCGTGAAACCCCAAATTATTTTTAAAAGAATAAAGAGATAACGGACCCAGCCACTAATAGGCAGCATCAAGATTCTCCCCGATTTTACCTGGCGCAGGTGGTCCTGAATATAATCCGGAACTGAGCCCCGAAGGGCTCTATAGGTGATAAACAGCACTTTGGATTGTACCAGGAAACCAACAGTTATGTTGCTGACTTGACTTCCACCTGTCAGTCAAACTACCCACTCTGCACCAGTTAAAATTTTTTTGAATAGTCTTCAAGGGCAGCCCCAAGTAAACTGGGCTGCGTAGTCTAGCCACATCTGGATGAGTGGCTGGAACATCGGTCACCCGAGCCAGAAGCATCTGAGGCACCAGCTAAAGATGGACAAAGGTCTTCCTAGGCCAGGGCCTCCATTTGTAGTTCGGCTCCTTTAGGTGGGACAAAACCTCAACCGAAGATCAACGCAACACAACACAGCCACCTAACACAACCTCAGCTAAAGCCAAAACTGCAGCCTCTAAGGAATCAGATGCTTTTTGAACAAGCAGCTTCTCCCTTCACAGAGATTTTTTTTTTCCTCAGCTGGTCTTTCTTGATTCGCGAACTCCTGCTCTGGACACCTCTAGATCGAAGGGATCTGTTCTTTTGCCTTGGTGTTAAACCCACAACCGCAGCCTTGCCTTGAATTCCTCCCCCTTTTGCCTTCTCAGGTGACTCTGTTGAGCGTAGAAATGACGTCGCTGAAAGAGGAAAGAGACCGACTCCGGGGATCGGTAGAAGATAAGGAGATGAGTGAGCAGCTCCTGAAGGCTATCAGAGACCGAGATGAAGCAATCTCTAAGTAAGCTGATAGCTTGTGGGGGGGCAGAATGGGCACTGGGAAGAGGTTGAGGGTGTCCAGCCTATTGAAGAGAAGGATTGGGGGGGGGAAATATGATAATTATCTTTCAATATCTGAGGGGGGGTCTCACAAAAAGAGGGGATGGACCTATTTTCTAAAAGACCTGAAGGCAGGGCAAGAAGCAACGGTGGGGGGAGGAAGCTTGTCAAAGAGAGATCTAACCTAGAAGTAAAGAGAAATTTTCTGGAAGTTTTCAAAAATAGACTGGACAGCTCTTCGTTTGAAACGGTATAAAGTCTCCTGCCTTGAACAGGTGGATGGACTAGAAGACCTCAGAAGTCACTTGCAGCCCTATGATTCTATCTTCTCTCTCTCCCTCCCTTTTCCTTTCCCTCCTTCTCTCTCCCTTTCTTTCCTCATTCTCTCTCTCCCTTTCTCCCATTCCCTCATTCTCTCTCTCCCTCTCTCCCTTTCCCTCCTTCTCTCTCCCTTTCCCTTTCCCTCATTCTGTCTCCCTCCTTCCCCCTCTCCCTTTCTCTCCTTCTCTTTCTCCCTCCCTCCCTTTCCCTCCTCTCTCTCCCTCCCTCTCCTTCCTCCTCTCCCTCTCCCTCTCTCCCTTTCCCTCTTTCTCTCCCTCTTCTTTTCCCTCCTTTTCTCTCTCCCTCCCTCCCTCTCTCCCTTTCTCTCCTTCTCCCTCCCTCCCTTTCACTTGTCTCTCCCTTTCCCTCCTTTTCTCTCTCCCTCCCTCCCTCTCCCTTTCCCTCCTCTCCCTCCCTCTCCCTTTCCCTCCTTCTCTCCCTCCCTCCCTCCCTCTTTTATTCCTTTTCTGTTCCTCTGATGATGGACCCATAGCACAGATGTGATTGTTATCAGCCAAAAGTGTCTGGTTGGGGGGGGGAGTCCCAATGGCTACCTCGTTGCTGCCCCCTCTTGTCTGATCAGAGAACATTTGTTGGCTTTTGAGTTTCACTGCCAGAAAAACAGGAAGCTTCTGGTATTTTAGGCTGTGTGTAGGTTACCGACTCTTCGGTATCCATGGAAACTGGCTACTTAGGAAGTCCAATCTTTAATATTCATTCTGTGAGGGGAATTTTTTAAATGAGGTTTTTTTTTCCTCTTTTTTTCTTTTGCAACGCAAAGATATTTGCAATGGAGATTGTGTTCTGTCAGCCCCGGCTGCGTAGGCAGAGATATATTTTTTTTAAAATCAGACTCTTATGAATGACCACGGTTGCTTGGTAGGTTAGCCATCTGGATCAGCTTTCCCAAGCCTGGTACTCACGAGGTGTGTTGGGACTGCAGTTCCCATATTTCCCAGCCGGACACCTAAACCAGGCTGAATTGTGACAGGAAGAGAGGAAAGGATTGCCAGAAACCAAAATGTCTCTCAATCGTTGTGTGGCTGTTTGTTGTGCTTTTCAGGAAGAACGCTGTCGAGATGGAGCTGGCCAAATGCAGAATGGATATGATGTCCTTGAACAGCCAGCTGTTGGATGCCATTCAACAGAAGCTTAACCTTTCGCAGCAGCTGGAAGCCTGGCAGGTAGGAGGAAGAGGAAGTCAGGCTCAGGCTGACGTAACCCATAGAGTTCTTCTTGTGGGTAGTGCCACATGGGCTTGATAGCTAAAGGCCTCGCTTGCCAGGAGACTGGAAGTAGAGGGAACCAGGGCGAACGTCCCAAAAGTGTCTTTTTCTCCACCATTTTACCTTCCCTGGTTTCTTCTCTTTGATCCAGTCAGACTATAAGTCAGGACAAGAAAAATGGTTTCAGATTGGAAAAGGAAAGGGATGTCTTGCTCCTCTTACTTCCAAGCTTTTGTTAGATCCATTGTAAGCTGGGTTTCGTGAAACCTTTGAGACTCTCGGAGGGAGGAGAGACAGCCGAACCCTCTTCCCCTTTGGTGGAACTCAGCTTGGGACACTTGGGGGAAAAAAGCCCCTAAAGAGGGCTTCTGGAGGAGGAAAAGCTGGCTTGGATGGTGGCTTGACATCCCTCCAAAAGGTCACCTGCCAACTGGCAGAGATTCAGCTCCAGCAGGACCAGATGGGGTCCTTGTTTCTCCAGGGTTGAATGGCGCAGTAGATGAATTTGTGGACGATACACATTCATTGAACCCCTTATGGGAGGAGGAGAAGGAGGACTGTTGGGAGCTTGGTGCTCTCTGAAATGGCTTGTTTCATTATCCAACTAGGTAACATCATCAGTGTTAGAAGGGAGTGGGGTTTGCAGGGAAGAGGAGGAGGAGGAGGAGGAGGAGGAGGAGGAGGAGGAGGGCGGCTGTTGGGTGCTTGGTGCTCTCTGAGCTGACTTGTTTTCTTGCAGACGTTTCATTACCCAAGTAGGTAACATCATCAGTGTTAGAAGGGAGTGGGGTTTGCAGGGAAGAGGAGGAGGAACAGGAGGAGGAAGAGGAGGGGCAGGAGGAAGAAGAAGAAGAAGAGGAGGAGGAGAAGGAGGAGGAGGAGGAGGAGGAGGAGGAGGGGGAGGAGGAGGAGGAGAGTTCAGTAGAGGTGGGCTCTTCTTGAAGTCCTTGTTCCTGGGGGTGAGGACCTGCAGAACTGACCTTCAAAGGATATCAGCAGCCCAGTTCCTGCTCTCCTAGTCTCCCCCCCTTCCAGCCAGCAGATCCCAAGAGGCTTTACCTACAACGCAATCTCCTCCCTTCCCTTACAAGGCTTGAAGTTGAGCCCTTGGGACTGGGGGCCACTTTCTAGACTCTGTGGTGGCCCCCTCAAACTCTGCTTGGCCTTGTGCAAATCCCTCCTTGAATGCACAAGGGGGGGCATCACAAGTGGGCCTTCCTGTCCCCGTCTCCCGCAGCTTTCCTGGTTGAACGTGTCCTCCTCTCCTCCTTGAAGTCATTTCTCTCTCTCTCTCTCTCTTCTCTTTCCAGTTTGCTTCTTCAGGCCTTTTCACTATTTGGCTTCTCTGGTTTCTGATCTAGTGGCCTTTATCACTTCCCGTAACAACAGCTTTAGTCGTACACCCCTCCTGCCTTTAAGGTGAGCGCCCCCTCCCCCCCGCTTCTTCCCTTTCCCATGTCATACCCTCCTGTCCCATCCCACCCGGCTACCGCTTCATCCTTTTGGGGGCAGAATCTGGCAAGGTTTAGAACAGGGGCGGGCAACTAGGCAACTTTACGGCTTGTGGACTTCAACTCCCAGAATTCATGCTGGCCCAGGAATTCTGGGAGTTGAGGCCCACAGGTCGTAAAGTCGCCTAGTTGCCCACCGCTGGTTTAGACCCATAGAACATAGAATCGTCGGGCAGGAAGTGACCTCAAGAGGTCTTCTAGTTCAGGGGTAGGCAACCTTGGCTCTTTTATGACTGGTGGACTTCAACTCCCAGAATTCCTGAGCCAGCCATGCTGAGGGGAAAGGGAGAGGTTTCCAAGCTGAGCCATGTGGCTCAGGAATTCTGGGAGTTGAAATCCACGAGTCATAAAAAAGCCAAGGTTGCCTATCCCTGTTCTAGTTCAACAACCCTGCTCAAGGCAGGAGACCTGGAGATCTCCTGGTCAAGTTGTTGTTTTCGGAAACTATTGGGGACGCCGAGATGTTGCTACACGGGGCATCGGCGTGATTTCAGAGTGGGGGAGGTGGAAAAACCCTCCCCCTGCCCGCTTCAAAACCACCCCTTGCGTAGAAAATGGGTCATAAATTGCACGGCAAGAAGTTGGTCACTGAGACGCCGAATTTCGGAAACACGGTGTCGAAGCAGATACCGTCTGCGGGAAGGTAGGTAGCTAACCTCCGTTTTGAAAGGGAAGGAATGCAAGTGTCCTACATAAACTATGGGTGCCTCGTCCGTGTTGAAAGGTATGAACAACTTATTGTCCAGGTATCTTTCGCAGTCGGATCCTCATCTGAAAAAAGTGTCTTTGTCACTTTGCTGGCCTGCCTCTTGTTTAATAGAAGGGAATATTTGTGGAGTCCTTGGTCTTCTCCGAGCTGGTTTGTTCGCTTTGCAAACATTTCATTACCCAACTAAATAACATCATCAATGTTGCTGGACAACGTGGGGTTTGTTCTGTCTATAAACAGCACTTGCCCTGCCAGTGCTTGTGAAGGTGGGGTTTTTCTTCTTGGTAGTTCTTTAATTAGGGTATTATTTTCTGCTTGATTGTTTGTCTGGGATTAATCTTCGTTTCTCTACTGGCTACTGGAGAGAACGTGTTTTGGTCTTTTAGTTTCCTCCTTTGTTGTCTCTTTTGAATGATGTGTAAATATGGTTTACCCCTATGGGTCTGTGGATGGCTGATTTGTTTGAATGCTGAAGCTCTCCACGAATTCTGCAGTGTTCTTGATAGGGTCACGGCCCGAGGGTTGTGGACCCCTGCTGTCTCTCGCTCCCCCTTCCATCGTCACTGTCTTCTCCTGAACAGCTTTTCTCTTCCTGGCCGTAGGATGACATGCAGAGGCTCATCGACCAGCAGCTGATGGACAGACATCCTAAGGAATGGAGCCAGATAATGACGTGCAACTTCACCAGCAGCAGCAGCCACGGAGCCAAGCGTCGCGCCCGGCCTTCGCCTCTGCTGAGGTTCCAGCAGCAGGGCTCCGAGCCGGTTGGGGCCGAAGGGAACCGCCTGTTTTCTTTTTTCAAGAAAAATTAATCGGAAGGGAGCAGTCCTCGTTTCCCCCTATTCCTGTTGGGTGGGTGATGGGGTATGTGTGTGTGTGTGTCAGGAAGGAAGCTGTGAGAAGCTGGTGGCAGATGGTCCCCCAGCCCTGATCGTCATGCAACCTCCTGCCAAAAGGCCATCCGGCCCTTGCGTGCATCACACTCCCAGACACACAGACACGCAAGCTGTGAGGTTCGATTCACTTTTACAGACCCCCTTGTCCATCTCTTTGCATTAACAGGGAAGGGTATCCTTGACCTCTTAATGGACCACCATCAGCTTTGGTTAGACTCCAATCTGGGTTTCCTTCTGTAGGTAGTCCTCGACTTACATCCATTC
The DNA here is from genome assembly GCF_001527695.2 of Protobothrops mucrosquamatus. Classification (NCBI taxonomy): domain Eukaryota; kingdom Metazoa; phylum Chordata; class Lepidosauria; order Squamata; family Viperidae; genus Protobothrops; species Protobothrops mucrosquamatus. The sequence continues at coordinate 686,667 of NW_015386892.1, forward strand.
GTTTAATGGCCATTCAAAGTTACAACGGCACTGAATACTTACGACCCTGGCAGCATCGCCAGGGTCACGTGATCGAAATTCGGGTGCTCGGCAACTGGCACGTACTTATGACGGTTGCGCTATCCCCCGGGGTCACGTGATCACCATGGGTAAGCTTCTCATCTGGCTTCCTACGTGCCGAGTTCAACGGGGGAAGGGAGATTCACTTAACAACTAAATGATTCACTTAACAGCTGTGGTGGGAAAGGTCGTAAAGTGAGCTAAAACTCCCTCCACAACTGTCTTGCAATGGAAATGTCGGTCTCAACTGTGGCTGTAAATCGAGGTCTGCCTGAATTGCACATAAGGGCTAGGACAGGGGTAGGCAACCTTGGCTCTTTTATGACTCGTGGACTTCAACTCCCAGAATTCCTGAGCCAGCCATGCTGAGGGGAAAGGGAGAGGTTTCCAAGCTGAGCCGTGCTGGCTCAGGAATTCTGGGAGTTGAAGTCCACGAGTCATGAAAGAGCCAAGATTGCCCACCCCTGGGTAGAAAGACAGAGAGAAAAATTGGACTGGCATAAAAAAACAGCAGGATAAGCACTAAATGTCTTATCAACTAGCTGTTCTTCTGGATTGCCTAGTCACAAGGTGGAAATACAATATTTGGGGACCTCCCAAAACATCTTCTAGAAGGTATTTGTGGGGACAGAGCATCAACTGAGAAGAAATTTTAACACCTCCTCCGTTAACAAGATCTTCCAAAAGCAGTCCCGGTAGGCTGGCCTAAGATCTCATGAACTTGGGGAATAATGAGAACTTAGAAGTGAGAATGCCCAAATCCTTCAAAATCTGGACCAGGTTTCATGTCCGTGCAGGCCCAAGAGCGAAGGAAACCTTGTTCGTAGTTGGTCTGTATGACCTTAAGAGGCCACAGAGAGGTCAAAATTCAAGTGAAGCCCCATATCTCTCTCTGTGTGTTTTGCTTCTGGTTACTTGACACGAATTGGGTTGTCTGAAGAGCATGGGGCTGGCTAGGTGGTGTGATTGTGACTCTACTCCCTTGCCTTCTTTCAGCAACGCTACAGTTCAGATGGGAAAGTGTTCAGGGAAAACCACTTTTCCTTCATTCAGGAGAGCAGGTGACCCAAGTCCTGTGTTCCAGAAGCAGATCTTGCAGACCTTTTGAAGACCAGCTAAGCATTATGCAAAATCTGGAAAGGATACTTCTTCCTTGTCCAAATCCATAACGCTCGCTTCCATCCTTAACTGGTCTGTCTCCTTGTCCCCGGAGGTCAGGTTGAAACTAGGGCAGAGGGGAAATGATAAGCGGGATCTTCTCTCTAGAAAGAGGAGGATCCTACTGCCTCCAGGAGAAACCTTCAAAAGACCCCAGGTTTTCTCCATCACTAGCCACCAGACTATCTGAGCCATAGCTCTCCAGAGAAGACCCAGAGAAAATAAGAAGGGGGTTAAAATAGCCCGTTGGGGGTTAAAATAGCCCATTCCATCAGAGATTGCTTATCCTTCCAGCAATTGTTCTATTGCCTCTGTGAGAAGGATGCCTCTTGGTTCTAGAACCACCTTCCTCAACCCATCTTCCAGGGATCTTGGACCCGTCCTGTACAGGTTGATAAGGAAGGGAGCCTGGCCCAACACATCTGGAAAACACCAGCTGAAGAAAGAGGTTGTAGGTAGATAGAAATCCAGTCTTCCTGCTTAAAAATCCAGTATTAATATTTTATATTTTTGGGGTATGCACTTATGAGGTAGCTGGGCTGGGAGCCACTTGACTGGCCCCCAAATCACCCAGGCATCTTCCATGGCTGAGGTTGGACTGCATCTCCCAGCTTCTAGTTGAGGATCTTCATCTCTACACCACTCTGCTTTTGGGGTCCAATGTCTCCCAGGGATCTTCTGGGACTAAATAATGGTGAGATTAGAACTGGGGTCTCCCCCACTCTTAGGTCACCACTCTGGGAGCAATAAACTTGGGAACAATAGCTCCAGCAGAGCCAAGATCGCCGCTTACTGAGGTCCTTTTTGAGTGATCAGGTTATAGCAGCAGGAAACGGCAGCTCTGCAGATTTTTAAAATTAGCATCATGGAGATAGCTTCTTACAGCTCCCTACTTTAAAGCTCCAGAAGAAGGAGAAGAAGAAGAAGAAGAAGCTGGTCAGATAGAATTAAGTTGTTCCAATGACTGGTAGTTTGAAACATCTAAGTCAGGGGTCTCCAAACCTGGCACCTTGAAGACTTGTGGACTTCAACTCCCAGAATTCCTCAGCCAGCTAGATTGTTTGTTTCTCTCCGACCACCTTTATACATCGTTTTTTTCCAAAGTGTTCCTCCCCCGGAATTCAGACCATGATGACTTCCACCATCCCCAGCCAACCTGGGTTAGTAAAGACTGGCCTGGATGTAATCTGGTGCTTTCTGAGCTCCTGAACCAAGAAGAGTATCGGCGCTGTTGGACAGGTGTAGGCAATAGAATCCCAACATATATGGCCAATAAAACATAAGTCATCCCTGTATGCTTGGTTGGAAGCCACCTGAGATGATGGCTGTATTCAGACAATCTTCCTGACCTAGGGTTAATGGAACACGGCCTTACTCCTTAACCCAAGTTTAGGAGTTGACACCACAAGCTGAGCTACAGTGTGATTGGCTTGTTCGGGATACTTATGTTCCCGATGGGAGTTTCTTTTGAGTAGATGCAGTAGTACAGAGATTGCGCTAGGAAAATTCAGAGGAGGAAGGTAGTTTAAAAATAATAATAAGTGTCTGGATATCAGTGCAGGAAGCTGTGAGCTTATCCTGCACTGGAATGACATGGGGAGGGGCTTCAGACTCTTCCAATATTACTGACACCCCTCTCCAGCAAAGATGGCTACCATCATTTGAGGTTGAAGTAGTGTAATGAAAGCAATTGCTGGGAAAAATTGTTCCCTTTATGGAATTTGGGGTCTGCTGGTCGTTCGTTTGCTACCTTTCCCGTAATCTAGGTGGGGAGGCGAACCAGGGGGTGATAGTAGGTGGAACAACTAGAAGGAGGAGACCAAGGAAAGGAGATCGACTGCCGATTTAGGAACAATGGTTGAGCAACTGGGTGAGACCTATCTTCTTCCTCAGGGGCCAAAGATTAGACTAGGAAAAAGACTTAGGTGAAGCTAGTGGAGTTGGTTCAACCCCCAAGCTGTTGCCCTTGAAAAGACACAACCTTTGTGTCATCCATTGTTCTTACAACCTACCTACGTTTCTTAAGTCTTCTGCCTCTTGGTCAAAAAGCTCATGGAGGTGTCCCAGGGTTGCAGGAGAGACGGTGGCCCTTCATCTTTCCATAGCTGAGCTCCCGGGGGACGGCTCCCATCTTTAAAAAAAGGGGAAGAGGAAAAAAGCAACCGAGTTCAGGGAGTCCTCAACTTACAACCGTCCGTACAGTGACTGTTTGAAGTTACAACGGCACTGAAAAAAGTGACGTGGGACCGGCTGTCACACTTAAACGACCCTTGCTGTATCCCGAATGTCATAGTGTTCAAAATTCAGAGGCTTGGCAACTGGCATGTACTTAGGACGGTTGCAGATCCCCTTTTGCGACTTTCTAACCCGCAGAGTCAAGCCAGATTCACTTCACGACTGAATGAGTCCCTTAACAACCGGAGTGAGTCCCTTAACAACGGTGGCTAAGTGTCGCAAAATGGAGCAAAAGCCGCTTAACAACTGTCTTGCTTAGCGACGGAAATGTTGGGCTCAGAAGTCGAGGACTCCCTTAGGCAAGGTTGCGTGGACAATAGTCCGTTCTGTAGGGAGTTAAACCCACAACCCAACTTCCTACACTGTGGAGGGCTAAAGGAGAGAAGAACAGAATAAACGGGGAAAAAAACGGAAATGCATCCAGATCTGGACTCTGGTGACAGGTGGGAAAATCCCCTTTCAGAAGGCAGAGAGACGAGATGGGTGAGGAATCCCACCGTTAAAGGAAATCCTTGCACATAAAACATTTTGCTCCTCCCTTATTTTATTTTTGAAAAGGTTTAATTTTTCAGCCCGATAACGGAGAAGTCTTTGATTAGCCATGATGTGCAGCTTATATCCTCTGCTGTAGTCGTAGCCCGGTTATCAGCCAGCCCTTAAAGATGGTGCCCACTGGGAGATGTAGGGCACTACATTTCCCTCCCCCCCCCTTTGCCCCACCTGCATGGATGTTGTTGGAATGTTTGGGAATGATGGGACATGTAGTCCAAGAGGTCACTGCCAGGGAAGAGGGCTGGGAACCGAAGGCAGCTTTGCCCTCGGTTTGGGATCCGACTGGCATCTTCCCCTGTGCCAGAGAAACTGGGAAACTGGTTTGGCTGGTCACTGGGGGTGGGGTTTACTGGGGGGTGGGTGGGGTGGGTGCGTGGAGGGAAGGAGGGGTGAAATAAAGCACATTGCTGGAGCGGGCAGACAGAATGTATTTATATAGGTCTGTGTACATACCAAACCATATCGTAATTTTTGTACGTAGCAGTCCTGTATATAACTGTACGGTTTTTATAAGATATTCTATAAAGGCATATTTTAGTAGAAAATGTGGCGCTCTCCCTGATTCTTTGGGGAAACGGGTTCTCCTCCTGCCAATCAAGGTGGACGTGGTCTTCAAAGACGGGGGAAGGCGGAGCTCCGTTCTCCGAGTTTGTAGGTTGGTTTCCCAACGTTTCGTTACCAGGCTAGGTAACATCTTCAGTGGAGTTCAAGGGATGTCCAAGACGGGGGTTCAACCATCCTCGTTCAATTTGAAATTGCTGTCCGATTGCTCTACAAGAGTGGCCGAGATGGCCGCCTACGAAAGGAGGGTGGGAACGTGGACCGCTTCTGGACTGAAGCAACGAAGATAGAGGACATCAATTCAGCCAACCTTCTCCGAAGCTGGTGATTGTTCCCAATTTAACAAATTAAAAGGGTCTTGCCGACAAAACATGCAAAGCTAAACCGTGGGGATACTGATTGTTCGCAACTGGCCATCATTTGCTTATCAATTTGTTTGAAGTTTCATTACAGTAGCAATGAAAAAAGGGACTTATGACCAGTTCTTGCACACCATCCCCGTGGTCATAGGATCAGGACTCAGGGGCTTAGCAACTGGCGTATTTTTATGACAGTTGCAATGTCCCGGTGTCGTGCGATTGTCGTTCCGGCAAGCCAAGTCAATGAAGAAAGTTGGATTCGTTCAGTGACCATCACTTAACAAGTGCAGTGATGGGCTTAATGTCACACATGCATGTAAGACCATGCGCAATTCACGCAGAAATTGTTCCCAACAATGGTCTTGAGGATTACCTGTACATGCATACCTACTTTTTTTTGGGGGGGGGGCAAATGTCTCAATTTGCGCAAGTTAAGCACGGAGACGTACATTCTCACATGGGGAGTGGATTCAGCCAATTGTGGTTTGCTTAGCCAACCGGTGAGATGTAACCCACTGAATGATTTGATGCCTCCTGAGCTTTTCAAAGGCTTTCTGTGTGTGGCCTGGGACTGCAGGAGGCCTGAATTATCACAGAGGCTGCATTTGCACAACCCCCCCCCCCCAGGATAAACATATTGAGGGACTGGGGAAGTTGGAGAGTTGTAGTCCATGCGTCTTCAAAAGTGGTTGAGATTGAGAAACAGTGATTTAGAGTGACGTAGCAAATATAGTCTGATGTCACACATGCGCACACGGATGTAGGACAACCCGCCACGGCCAACTCACCCACTTGCTGCAGGACGAGAATTACGCTAATGTAGAAGAAACGGTGAAACAGAACCGTGAAAGAAAAAGTACGAAAGGAGGGACAGAATGAAACGTGAACGACACAAATCAAAACCATTTTTTATTTATTTTAAATAATGGAATTGTTAAATCGTCCCGTGGCGAGTTGTCCCACTCCGCGCACACCCATATAAACACAACACACACACAAAAAAGGTATTTTCTGTTTCAAGGTGGATTTTTTTTTAAATTTTATTTATTTAAACAGTTCAACACTCTCTCTTGGAATTGTTAGCGTAAGAAAAAAAAAACAATCTGTGTTCCCTGCTACCTGAGGATCCAATTGCTACTTGTGGCCGCCTCAACTTAGCATGGGAAAACTCACAATCACACACAGGCAATGCAACATTATTACTTACTACCCCGTTTACGTCCACCCAAAAAGACAGACAGATTTTGGCCAACTCAGCTTGGGAATTCAACCCCGCAGCCGCCCCCCCCTCCCCTCTTTTGTGCAGAAAAGACGATGGGCAAAACCCCTTTCGTGAGAGAGCCTCAACTTCCCAGCCATCAGCCCCAAGATTTCAGGGGCTCTGCCAGCGGTTTCGACCGCTGCAGGCGAGGAGAAGCAAAGACCGGATCGGCCTGGGGGGAAGCTTGTGGCAGCTTGGCACCTTTTATTTTTTCTTTTTTTTGTTTTTAAATTATTTAAAAAGCGTTAATTAGAAAGTTCCCATATACAGAAATCATCTAAGCAAACCAGTTAAGACATTTCACTGCTCGACATTAGCACTGCTAAGGTGCAGCCCCTTCCCCTTTCCCTTCCCTCCCCCAACCCTGTGCACCAGCCCCATCCATCACTTTGTCCCTTTCGCTCACAACTGTTGTCTGGAGGTTAAGTTGCAGCCTCCCGGCTGAACAGACCCGGTGGAGAGGCAGCCTTGGGAAGCATCCCACTCTTCCCAGGGAGAACGTGGGTTCCAGGCTTACCAAATAGCCCTCCACACCCCCTCGCCTGTCCACTAGAGAAAATGCCCACCGGTGAGAATTCCCCCGTTGCTTCTAGCTGCACCCACTCCACGCCTAGGTCCTGCTCTCGTTCATCTGGACAGGCTCTCCTCGTTTCTTCTGAATCATGAATTGCTCAGGGCCTGAAGCGTCCTGGACAAGGTCGGAAGTATCTCAACGAGAAATGCATAGAGAGGTCCGCGGTGAAAAACAGCGTGCTGAAATGGAGGACGCCCTTCTGCTAGCGGGAACTCGTCACTGCTTCGAGTGGGATGGCGGTAGCTGCTTCCTCTCCTAAAGAGCAGCCAGACGATAAACGGGGAGGTTCTGCTGAGCCCTTCCAGCAAGATTTGAAGTCCAAAGTTCGACACTGATGGCCGTGTCTTAACATGAACACGGTCAACATCAGATGCTGGACAACACAGGGTGGGACATCACGGTGATTTGAGGATGATGTGGCTTTTTGCCCCCTTGATATGCTCTGGGAGGGGGGCAAATCAACACTGAGAAGCTGGTGATTATATGCTGGCTGAAGCTCATGTTACCTTGTTTTAACCTAATTAGAAGAACCATTCGCTCTTCAGCAGCTAGAATCGGAATCAAGAGGCAGATTTTGTTCTGATGGAGAACAAACAAAAACCATCCAGCCATCCCTTCCCAAATTCTCCAGCTTTTGAAAGAAAAGGGAAAAAAATTAAGGGGAGGGGGAAAGGAAGAGGAGAACCACGAAGAATTGATCCCATCAGAAGCACATTTCTGCATTTACACTTCATACCTGGCACAGAATGACACACACTTATAAAAAAAAAAAAAGAGAGAGAGAAAGAGAGAAAGAGATGATTTTCGTTCTGAAGTTTTACAAGGACGGGGATACTACCTGGAGGTAGTCAATACAAGTTTTAATCCTAATTTTTCTCTGCTGCGGTGGTTTGGATGCCTTTGGGTTATAAAAGTGGGATCTTTCCTTCTCTTGAAGGAGGGGACCGAAGGACAGAGAACAAAACAACTCTGGGAACATCAATTATTCCAGAGTTTTGGGGGGAAAAGGATTTCAAAACGTTCTCCAGATGATCACCAAGGATCCACTTCTGCTTAAAGGCTAACGAAGGCTGAAGAAGAGAGCAAGTAAACAAACAAATAAAAAAAAGAGAGTTCTGAACAATTCATGATTGGTGGAGTCAGAGAAGGCAGAAGCCCGAAGCGACACAAGGAGATGCAGCTGGTTAAAGCCAATATACATTATGTACAAATGCTCAAGTCCCCTTGGTAGGCAAAGTCAGGGCTGTCTACCAGATGCTCTTCAAGAGGGGCGGGAACAAAAATAAACCTTAGGATGGAAAGAGTCGGGCGGAACCAGCTCCGTCCCATCCTGTTCTTGGCACGGACACGGTAAGGTGCCTCCTGATCGAGAAGACGGAGGGAACTCCTTTAAATAACGGCACGCAGGGAGGGGGGGGAAGAGTCCTGGGGTATCGCCTGCGCCAGGCTGCGACAGCGGGGCTGCCCGAACGCCCAGTCTCTGCCGCCCCCGGAGGTGGAGGAGGAGGAGGAAGAGGAGGAGGAAGGCCATTAGCAGCACCGCTTCTTCCGTTTACTGTTCTTTGTGAGTTTCACCACGTCGTTCTGTTGCTGCTGCTGCTGTTTTGCGAGGTTGTCCTTCTTAGCCCGAAGAACCAACTCCGTGATGCAGTTGAACATCTGATAGACAGACAGAATTCTTTTATTGGCCAAGTGTGATTGGATACACACACACACACACACACACACACACACAAGGAATTTGTCTCCAGTGCATAAGCTCTCAAAGTACATAAAAAACCACGAAGGGATAGGTCATAAATCATCGTATACAGCCGTTAATCCTAAAATACAAACAAGTGGTCAATCCTAAAATACCAAGAGGAGAAGATAATAGGAAAGATGAGAAGATGAGGAAAACAAAATGAGAAATGAGAAGATGGGGAAGAAAGGAAAGGAAAAGGCGGGGAGGCAGTTAGGAAAGGGGCTCTGGAGGCCTTGATTCCAGTCATGGCCCTCTCTATCCAAAATATGGACTTTGCTGTCTTCAAAAGAGCGACCCTTATCTTTCAAATAGATGGGACTGCTGACTGCTGAATCTCTGATGGCTTAGATCTCCTATGTTGTTCCATGCACTTGTGAAGCAACGACTATTACATCAACAAACACTATTTACAACATCTATTTTTCGTCCGTAGCCTGTGGCGCTGGGCTCTTGAAGAGTTACTGGCACCCCCATCGTCTTTCCCAATTACCTCTTCCACATTAATGTTCTCCTTGGCACTGGTCTCAAACAGCTGGATGCCCATCTGCCCAGCAAATTTATAGGCGTCTTCCATCTCCACCACTTTCCGTTCTGGATCATCGTTCTTATTGCCAACTAGGAGAGCAAAGGGAAACCAAAAGTCACGGCTGCAAACTGGTGAAAAGTGGATCCGGAGCCGTCGACGGCTCAAAGCAGATATAAAATCTGGATTAGCAGTGATGGCCGGGCCTTGCTCTATCAAAACCTTCCCCAAACCCAGAGAGGTTTACCTAATATCCGGCACACATCGTCGCAGTTCTGGTTTATTTCATGCAACCACCGCTTGACATTCACGAAAGACTCCGCGCTCGTGACATCGTAAACCACAATGACCCCGTGGGTGCCTCGGTAGTACCTGAGGGCAGAGAAATAACCGTTATCAAGGCATGATCCTCAAATTCATCCAAGTTCACCTTAAACACCTTTCCAGCTCTGCTGGCTTCTTCTTCTTCTTCTAGTGCACTTTAGATAGGCTCTAATTTCAGGCAATCCTAAAAGCTGAAGTCCGACACGTTGACCATCAAACTGAGGAAGGCGTTCTCAGTGGACAGTCTACATTTCCACTATTATCAATCAATTGACTTTAGAACCCCAACGTGAATGGAAGGATAACAACCGCTTAACATCCAAAACCCACTGAACACTGCAAATGAAGGTTAAAAAGAAGTGTCCCGGGATAATTTTGCAAGATCCAATTTGAACTGGTCACCGGGACCAGAGGTTTTAGCCTTCGAGCTTTTGGGCTTGGGCTGGGACCGTCAACGCTCTCTCCAGAATGTGTGCACTGAGTGGGCTCTTCTATGTGTCATATTTATATGGTTATTTGGCACATTATATGGCACAAGGAAACAACAATTCACGACTTAATAGCCAGCCACCAACACCCTCGTAAAATTAGAATAGAATTCTTTATTGGCCAAGTGTGAGTGGACACACAAGGGACTTAATGAATTTAATTAATAATTAACAACTAAAAGCTGCACGCAAGCAGGAGCCAGATGAGTGCAATGCGCAGAACAGCCCAGGTGCGCATATTCTGGGGAGACAGAGAAGTTCCCTGGTGATGGACCCCAGCACAAGGCCAAAAGCTTGGAAGAATAAAGCCTTTGGTCCCAGGGACCAACTCAGATTGGGTCCTGATTTTAACACACACAAGAGTGTGTTAAAAGAGCTCCGGTAGCACAAGAGTTCACAAGGACGCTTCTCTGATTTTAAAGAATTCTTCTCCTGCTTCCTTACTGTAAGAAAACAAAAAATACGGATGTATTTTGGGGAAGCAACGGCTGCGGAGAGCTCTCTAAATCCTCAGATTAACGGAATCAACTAGAATCCAGAGCTTGGAAGGTGGTGGAAAAGGGGAAAGAAAAAAAAAAGAGAGAGAAAGAGATCAGCCAGGTTGCTGGCTCTTCTTTCAGCGCGTTAATGCGATGGGGGAAGCGCATGATGTGGCTCTGTGGGAAGCAGAATTGGCAGATTTGAAGTATCAGATTGCCATGGAGAGGACTTTGTGAGCTGGGGACAACTGCTGTCCCCAGGAGCCTCCCTCGAGCACATGAGAAATTCAGGAGAGAAGAAACAGTATACAGAGAAGAATAGTATACAGAATACCAGAGTTGGGAGGGATCTTGGAGGTCATCTAGTCCAACCCCCTGCTCAAGCAGGAGACCCTATCTATTTCTGATATATAGTGGCTGTCCAGTCTCTTCTTGAAAGCCTCCAGTGATGAAGCACCCACAACTTCTGGAGGCAAGTCGTTCCACTGGTTGATTGTTCTCACTTTTAGGAAATATCTCCTTATTTCTAGGTTGCTTCTCTACTTGATTGGTTTCCACCTGTTGCTTCTTGTCCTGCCTTTGGGTGCTTTGGAGAATAGCTTGACTCCCTCTTCTTTGGGGCAGCCCCTGAGATATTGGAAGACTACTATCATGTCACCCCTCGTCCTTCTCTTCATTAAACTACATACCCAATTCCAGCAGCCGTTCTTCCTATGTTTTAGCCTCTAATTTTGTTGCTCTTCTCTGCACTTTTTCTAAAGTCTCAACATTGTTGGAAGGCGTGGTGGTGTCGGAACGGGGGGGGGGGCAGCTGGAGATACTAAAAGATGACCTTCCCCTGCAATGTGTCTTAGGAATCCTACCATAGAGAGATACGGACGAAGGCTGAAGGACAAAACCTCCATTTTTGTTATATCATCATTCGGGACTCTAGCACTGAAAAATAAAGGTCACTCCTCCAGTCATAACATCGAACATATCAAGGCCAGGGCATAAATTCGGCATGGAGAAGTCCTAGGTATAATCACAACCTTCTTGAAGGAAGCCTGGGGAGGGGGGGGAGAAGATGGGTGCTCCATTGTTGGAGAAGAAGCGATTGGACAGCCATTTGTCCGGAATGATCTAGGGTCTCCTGCTTGAGCGGGGGTGGTGGTGGTGTTGGACTAGAAGACCTCCAAGGTCCCTTCCAACTCTGTTGATTCTGAAAAACCCGCATGGATCCTGAGGACAGCAGATGGACCAACATCGACCACAGAGACTCTTTCAGAGGCTTTAATGCAGGGGTCTTCAAACTTGGCCCTTTGATGACTTGTGGACTTCAATTCCCAGAATTCCTCAGCCAGGCACACGGTCATCGAAGGGCCAAGTTTGAAGACCCCCTGCTTTAATGCATGTGTCAAATTCTCCCCACTGGACCTATGACTTCTCTCTTTGTTTTTACATTACAGGCAGTCCTTGACTTGCAGCAGTTTGTTTAGTGACCGCCCGAAGTTACGACGGTGCTGAAAAACAGAACTTATGACCGTTTTCCCACACTTACGACCGTTGCAGCCTCCCCTGGGGGTCACGTGATCCAAATTCATGCAGCCTGGCAACTGGCTCACGTCAACTGCAGGGATTCACTTAAGAGCTGTGGCAAGAAAGGTCGTAAAATGGGTCTCAAAGCTCACTGAACAACTGCCTCACTTAGCCACGGAAATTTTGGGCTCAAACTGTGGCCGTTAAGTCGAGGACTGCCTATATTATCGTTCTGTCCCCATAAAGCCCTCGGCTGTTGGGAAAGAAATAGACATATATGGAGACACACACACACCCACGAGTCGTGAAGGAAGAAGCTGAGAAGAGATGATAACAAAAGAAGAAACAGACCAAGCCTTTGGCTGAGACCAAAGAAAAGAGAGCTGGCTGAGTCTGTGGTAGACCAAAAGCAGAAGGAACTTGGTCCAGGTAATCCTTGACTCATGAGGGCTGCATGCAATGAAATTCCATTTTAATGTGTGCCGATTATTGTACATTCCAAGTGACAATAAAGTTATTATTGTTAATAGTGGGCCCGGCCAACTGCAGACAGGATAGTGAAGTTCAGCATCACCAGGGCAGGAAGTCTGATGTTGAAACTGTTCTGCCTCGTGGGATTGCTTAAGCAATCTTCCTACCGGTAGAAGTCAGAAAAGATTTAAAAAAACTAACTCTCTCTTTCACTCTTCTGAAAAAACCCGAGATCCTCAGCCAAACTCCACACACCATGTGGTTACACGTTTGGGGAACTTCAGGACACGCTCCGCCCGAGGCGTCGCCCTGCATGGAGAGCTGGATCAGGGGCATAGATTTTTCTGTTCTCATTTAGAAATCTCCTTTCGCGGTTTTCCCTGTAGGAGCCAGCATCAGACATCAACTAAGCCACCATTGTTGGTTGTATACGCACATCACCCGGAAGAAAAGATCTGCTGACACTGTCAATGAGACGCTGACACACGTCTCTCTCTGTCGGCAAGTGCCTCTTTTACACCCCTTCACCATTTCCTGCCATAGGCTGGCTCACAAACCACAAACCACAAAGGATACGCTTTTGGATCAGTGAGGAAGTCGGGGTTGGCTCTGCCCCGTGCACTCAACACGGTCTTAAGAAGGGCGCAAAGAGTCCTTAAGGTACACTTATGCAATCATTCCAGTGTTTTTTTTAAAAGAAATTTGGGGGTTTGGCAGAATCTTCCTCCCCTAATTGCAAAATGTGATGTCTTATCAGACGTATTCTAGTCCAATCCACAAAGACTTATCAATAGAACATGGAATCATAGGGCTGGAAGGGACCTTGGAGGTCTTCTAGTCCACCACCCTGCCCGTGGCAGGAGACCCTAAACCATTTCAGCCAAATGGCTGTCCAGTCTCTTCTTAAAAATCTCCAGTGATGGGAGCACCCACAACTTCTGATTAATTGTTCTCACTGTCAGGAAATTTCTCCTTAATTCTAGGTTGGATCTTTATCCACCCACCCACCCACCTACCTACCTTCCTACCTATCAAGTGGGATCCATTCTAGGACCTCCTTGGTCCACCTGCCCTCAGTTCTTCTGGCTATGTGACCAGCCCATTTCCATCTCCATTCTTTGACTCTCTTGACGATGATTGTATCCTTTCGTTTGTTCTCCAATCCATGTGCGGGTCTTTCTATTTTGTCTTGTGGTGCTGAGCATGTCTCTTTCCATGTCTCCTTGTGCCACTTGTGGCTTTTGTATCGATTGTGAGGTTAGTGGCCATGTTTCACCAGCATATGTTAGATACCTGAGACTTAACACCAATCACATCTGCCAATCTGCACTGGACTAGTGTGGCAGATTATAGCCTATTCCTTCAACATGTCAATACAAATCTAATCTAATCTAAGCATTGATTTCCTCTATCCGTCCTGCGAAAAGCAGCACCCATCAAATTGATCGATCAATGACAAATTGGAATGTGGTTCTTTTGCTTAGCTTTCCCTCTTCTCCCTACCTCCATGAAGCTGGTGCAAAGCTGAGACAATGAACCCAACATTTCAAATATCATCTGCTCTAAATCAAGCCCTGCCCTTTACATAGAAGGCCTGTGGTGAAGGCGTATGTATAGAGCAAAGGTATTTTAGGCCACTCAAGAATTCTTCCAAAGCAACCTTACAAATCTATTTTAGGTAATGGAAATTCGCCGCTGGAAATACCTTGACTTCCTCACAATTCTCAGGTTTCTTTGAAAAAAGCAGACCAGTAAGCCAGTGAAAAATATTATACTGTAAATGTCTTATTCTTATTCTCCCTAGCAAACAACCCGCTCGAATGAAAAGGGCGCAAATGAAATGGCTAAAACCGGACAGATTAATCATCCCTGCTAGGATAAAAAAGATTTAAGCGTCAAAGCATTCAAATGACTTCGGTGGGGTTTTTCCCCTTTTCAAGTGTGCAATGATTCAGAGCTAGCCTCTCATTTCTTCCCCTGAACTCGCTTTGCCAGGATTCTATGACAACCTCCTCTATAGAAAACAAAACCTCAGCGCTATTCATATGTCCGTTTGTGTGAAAGGGAGCTGGCAGCAAAGACAGAAAAGGCTCGTATCAAGCTCAGCTCCCACTCTGGGTTGTAACACCGTCTCATGCAGAACTGAGGACCTACTCAGACCAAGCCAGTAATTTTAGCCACCCTTCTTTGCTAATTCAGGAGCAAATTAAACTACAGTTTTGGTGGGACTTTGAGTAGGGCTTTCTGAAATCCACTTCTCACAGTCCTTGAGAGGACGTTGGGAGTTCTATTCCAATCATATCTAGAAGGCTAAAATTCCTAAATTCCCCCACTGGCTCAGAACCTTGATTACAGTGGTACCTTGGTACTCAACTGCTTGGAAACTCATCAAAGTTGATACTCAATGCATTTTGACATGAAAATGTTGTCCCGGTACTCATCGTCTGTTTGGTTCTCAAGGCACAAGCTAGAACTTGTCGCTGTCGGATGCCTTGTGACTCACTACATCATTCCTTACGGGGGAGAAAATGGTTTGATACTCATCGTTTTGGGTACTCATCATATCTCGCGGAAAAAAGTAACCAGGAATACTGAGGTACCACTGTATTATATGAAGACAAGAACCCACAAACGCTTTCACATTTTGTACCTTTCACAGATTACAATCTGACTCATGAGGCAAACTGGAGGAGAGGGAAATAAACAATAGCCAGGGAGAAGAAATCGGGGTCTTTCATCTTATCAGAACAAAGCCATGACTTAAATCCAGTTATCTGATCGGGTTTTTAAACAGACTTACGTTGAGGTGATAGTCCGGAAGCGCTCCTGTCCCGCAGTGTCCCAGATCTGTAACTTGACTTTTTCCCCATTGATTTCAACGGTCCGAATTTTGAAGTCGACCCCAATTGTGGTAATGTAACTGCCTGTGGAGGGGGGGGGAGAACAGCACAGAAATTGTGGGGGTTTCTGAGGGTACTACCGGCAACGAGCCAATTACAGACTGCATCATTCAGAAGCAGCAGTTGGCTGCTTCTGAATGATGCAAAATTGGCTAGGAATCCTTTTTCGGAGGTTGACAAATTAGGGAAAATATTTCTGGCCTCGCACCGTTTCCATTCATCTATCCCATTGAAACTATTTTTTTAACACCCCTCCCCCCAAACTCTCATTATTCATGGAAGAAAAGGCTCTTCTAGACCCCGCCAGCCCAAATCCCTTGGCTGATGGGCTCTTCGTAGGCACGATGGCTGAGGAATTCTAGGAGTTGAAGTCCACAAGTCATAAAAGGGCCAAGTTTGAAGACCCCTGGAGTAGGACGAGCCAATTCTAATGGGGCAAGGCAGTTCCTCAGATAGGCTGGACCCAAACTCATGCATATTCTTCAATTTTCACACACACACACACCCCTAGGGAGCCTTGGCTGAAGGCTCCACTGGCAGTGCCAATGTGCCCATCTTACCTGAGAAGGTGTTGTCTGCAAAACGCAGCAGCAAACTGCTCTTGCCGACACCTGCATGAGAAAAGGAAAAAAAAATAAGCCAAGTCTGCAAGTCATTGCTGGAGCAACAGAGAGCAGCGTTTTATTTCCATGCTGTTGACTGTGGGACTCCTGTTTGAATATTGATAGGGCAGGGGCTTGGATACTGCCTGAAGCGGGCAGGTGTTTGCACATCTGCTCTGCAGAAAGAAGGGCTTTGTACAACCACAGGGCTGAAAGGGACCTCGGAGATCTTCTAGTCCAACCCTCTGCTCAAGCAGGAGGCCCTATGCCGTTCCAGAGAAAAGACTGTCCAATCTCTTCCTGAAAAGCTCCAGGGATGGAGCGTCCACAACTTCTGGAGGGCAAGTGGTTCCACGGTCACAAGGACCCAAAAGGTTGGTTGATTTCTGAAGCGTTTCACGTGTGATGGAAGAACCCTCCCCAAGGAGGAGAATGTCAAGGTCAGGAAGGATGTTTTCCTTGGTGTCTAAGAGACAAAGACTTCTACAGAACAGGATGTAGCCACCACTTCCTCTTCCTCCTCCAATTCGCCCGTCCGTGCCCAAACACAAGCTGCCCTCCATCTTTCCAGCATGGCGATAAAAGCCCTCAAAGATGCGAGAACGTTTTGTGGGTGTGATAGAAGACAAGTGCAAGTGACAGGGATGAAATGCAGCTGCATTCAGTGTAGCAGCCTGACTCACCACATTAAGCAATAGCGGCTTACAGACCACAGACTCTGGCTTGACAGAGCACGCGACACAAAAACAAACATTAGGGCTTCGGGCAGTGCTTCTTGACATCAGCAAGTTTAAGATGTGTGGACTTGAACTCCCAGAATTCCTCTGCCAGCATGGGGAATTCTGGGAGCTGAAGTCCACACATCTTAAACTTGCTGAAATGGAGAAAAACTGTCTTAGAAGAACATGTGTGCCGAGCTAATATACGAAGACACCATGTGACATTTCCCTGGACTTTTTAGGTGGCAGAAGACTTAACTTCCAACTGTCTCCTGATGATTGGCCCAGTCACCCAGCCAGCTTTCATGGCTAAAGCGGGACTAGAACTCAGGTCTCTTGGTGATTGGCCCAAAATCACCCAGTTGGCTATCATGCACAAGGCGGGACTAGAACTCACGGTCTCCCAGTTCCTAATCTGGTGCCTTAGAAGAAAGGTCATAAAATTGGGACAAAATTCACTTATTAAGTGTCTCACATAGCAACAGAAATTTGGGATTCAGCTGTGATTGTTAAGTCGGGGACTACTTCTCCACAAAACTTTCAAACCAGTTTATATTTCAATGGCCTTATAATAATCTTATACGATGGGCCATATAAAGAGAAAAAAAACCAGTAATGAGGAAATGATAATATTCCTTATATAATTAAACAAAACTCCAGGCAAGGTGAGAACTGAAGCTTGAATTTCTAGCTCACACCTCTGTAAACACGAAACCCTTGTTTGCTTTCTAGAAACTCTGATGAGTCGTACACAATAAAAAAAGAAAAGAAAAAAGGCTGAGCTTTTGGGTCTGTAAGTTAAGGCTAAATACAAAAGGGAAGAGGAGAGGGAATTATTCCTCACAACCGTCAGAACTGGGAATGGAAAAGTGCTTGTAATTAACATGAAATACTCTAAGCTCTTGTAGCATGGCCTATAACTCTAAACACCTAGGTTTCAAGGTTTGTCTCATATTCCTTCACATCAAAAGTGCTCCCTATTTAGCCATTCAAGCTGTCCGTCAAGTACGGAAATTAAAAGTGCCCTGAAACCTGTTACAGACTGCATTGTATTTATAAATCTTTCTTTCGCCAAATCTCTAGGGGGCTCATATAATCCAAAGGCTGTGTTAAGTCCTGACTGCTCCTTAGGATGAACTGTGATTAAGTTGCCTGGTTGGGAAATCAAAACTCAATCCCCCATTCGGTTTTCCATTTCCGCTAGGATGCTACTGCTATTCAGAGGGACTGGGAATAAAGGTAGACATTATTTCACATTAGCTCCAATTATAAGTATGTAAGTAATTAAATGAGTATGCATTTCATTGCTGTCGCCTCTCCTTTACTCCCTCAAACAAAATTAAATTACAAGCTATCTGTGGCTGAGGCCAGCCTTTTTATCATGTACTCTCTAAAAGTGCTGCAAGTATAATGACGTATACTTAAAAAATCTAACCTCTGGATAGGTGTGTGGTGGCTGAAAAGAAATGTATTTCTTAAGTGTCTTTTTATCTTTCTCTTTTATCCAGCCTCTAAGAATGATCTCTGAAGTGCTTTACAACAGTCTTCCATCAACCCACTGCAACTTATTGTACAATACACATCCGAATCTTTCCTTCGGAGACTTTTAAGGCAATGTGGACCTCACTCTCTCCCCGTTGGATTCTCACCACAGTCCAGACCTTGTGTCCATACACTGGAGGCTGGATTTCCACACCTCGGGAGCGACAGGCCTGAATCACACCAGGGAATGAAGGTCTTGGGCAACTACAGGGAGTCCTCCTTTAGTGACCTTTTGAAGTTATAAAGCCACTGAAGAAAATCTTATGGCTGTTTTTCAATGACCACCTTGGGCGACCTTCGGACAAGCAGAGAGTCAATGGGGAAGCCAAAAGCATGTGACAAGCGTGTTACTAGAGGGGGGATTCACTTCACAACTGTGGCAAGAACGGTTGTAAAAATGGGGCAAAACTCATTTAACAAATATCTTGTTTAGCAAGAGAAACTTTGGGGCTCATTTGTGGTCAGATGTCGAGGACTGCCTATATTCCTGTTTACCAACTGTCCTGCATTTACGACGGTTGCAGGATCCCGTCAAGTGACCTTCCCGGCTGGCTCCCAACAAGCAAAAGTCAACAGGAAAGCCAGCAGGGAAGGGTTGCAAGCTGTTATCACAGTCTCACTTAATGACCACAGTGATTCGTTTAACGACCGTGGCAAAAAGGACTGCAAAATCAGGTGAGATCACATGATATCTCTCAATGACTGCACCACTTAATAATGAATTTTTCTGGCCCTGGTGGGCTACCTGTACGTGTCGGAGTGCTTAGACTACGTAAAACCATAAAGATCATAGTTCAGATCATCCTCCCTGCTATAGATCTCACTGGATGACCTATTAACTTATTAATAGATTGTATAAATCTAATCTGCTTCTGAAGGAAGTTGCAAGGATTTTATAAACATGGCCACAAGATGTCCATGAAAGCCACTGCTCTCTGTGGGGAAAGCCTGGGATAAATTCAATAAATAAATATATACCCTACTAAATAAAGTGTTTCAGTGATCAGAAGTGCTATATAAAAGTCATCAAGATTATCGGGTGACTGTCGATAAGTCACACACATGCCTGATGTGGGGAAAAGCCTCTAGAGAAAATAGCCAGCCACTTTAGGAACATACCAAGTCAAACTACCAACTTTCTAGAATTGCTGTTCTCACACTGGCTGCATTCAGATGACTAACTGAACCACAACCAGCAAGCCAGTTTATCTCAAGACTGTTGGGTGAATCCAGGCCACGGGGCCAGTTGATGGTTCAGCACGTCACACGCACGAAGTCAGACATGACACTAACTGAGCAAAATCACGGTTAAGCAGAATGTATCGTGCAAAGTCAACCCCAGTGGCTCTCCAGGCTTCCAAACAAGAGGCATTTCATCCCTCCTTAAAGATGCAACAATCTGAATTCTTCTTGACCGCTTTGCCAAAAAAACAAACAAAAAACGTTACTTAATGCCAATTGCATAAACGTCTAATGTCAACCTTGTTTATTATTGATACACGCATCATTCCACAAGCAGATTCTTTATCAAGGAAGCTGGACTTTCTTGGTTTTGGCTTGAAGGCGATTCGCTTCTCTTTACCCGAGAAGCTTTCTCAGGTCTCCTTTCGCAGGTCGGCTTCTGAAGAAGCTTCTTGGACGAGAAGCGAAACGTCTTCCAGGAAAAAGCAAAGTCCAGCTGCCTTGGGGAACTGAAGAAGCTTCCTGGATGAAAAGCGAAACATCTTCAAGGAAGAACAAAGAAAGTCCAGCCGCCTTTTGAAAACATCCTTGGGTTCTGAGAATCTCCATAGACATTTCTCAAGGAAAGGAAAGCAACGGCTCTGGTCCTGCACCCCCCCCATCCTCCCCCACCAAGAAGACATCATCACATACAGCAAATAAATACAGAAGCAGAAAACACATTGAAGGGGGAAACCACCAATCAGCTTCTGCCCCAGAGCTGAGCAGCGCCAGCTTGGATCCCCCTCCCCAAATCCCCCCTGGGACTCTTTCCCACCCAGCCCTTATCCTTGTCCCTTTTGGGTCCTTCAAATATTGAGGGGGGGCTCTGCCCCCTCCTCCCCCCAACCCTCCTTGGGGCTCTGCTCACCCCTTCTTATCAGGACCCCCCACAAGACAATCCTCCTGCTCCCCCTCCTCCTATTGGGGACCCTACCTTACCTTAAGTCCTTCTGGGGGTTTCCCATTTCCCTCCCCCCTCCCTCCTTGGGGCCCTGCTCCCCCTTATCAGGACCCCCAATCCTCCTGGCTGCCCCGCCTCCTCCTGAGGCCCCTCCCTTAGCTTAAGTTCTTCTGGGGGGTCTCCCCCTGCTTCCCTCCCCCCCTCCCTCCTTGGGGCCTTGCTCCTCCCTTATCAGGATCCCCCCCATCCTCCTGGCTGCCCCTCCTCCTCTTGAGGCCCCTCCCTTACCTTCTTCTAGGGGTCTCCCTTTCCTCCCCTCCCCCCTTCTTATCAGCACCTCCCCCACGACCATCCTCCTGGGCCCCCCTCCTCCTATTCTGAGGCCCCTCTCTTACCTTAAGTCCTTCTGGGGGGGTCTCCCCCTGCTCCCCTCCCCCTTCCTCGGGGTCCCGCCCCCCCAAACCCCTCAGCCCCTCCCCCGCCCAT